>NC_133336.1:16873149-17000649 GCF_042186555.1 Aquarana catesbeiana
TCATTTGGTTCTCATACTCTCATCATTTGGTTCTCATACTCTTATCATTTGGTTCTCATACTCTCATCATTTTGTTGTCATACCCCCATCATTTGGTTCATATACCCATATCATTTAGTTCTCATACCCCATCATTTGGTTCTTATATCCCCATCATTTGGTTGCCATGCCCCCATTAATTACTTCTCATATCCCATTATTTAATTTTCATACCCCCATCATTTAGTTCCTATACCGCTGTCATTTGGTTCTAACTCTCCTATCATTTAGTTCCCTTACTCTCATCATTTGGTTCCCATATCCCATCATTTAGTTACCATACCTTCATCATTTTGTTCTCATACCCCGTCACTCAGTTCCCATACCTTCATCATTTGTTTCTAACTCTCCTATCTTTAGTTCCCTTACCCCCCATTATTAGATTCTCATACCCCATCTTTTAGTTCCCATATCCCCATCATATACTTCTACCCTATCATTTAGTTTCCATACTCCTTTATTAGGTTCTCATACCTCCATTATTTAGTTTTCATGCCCCCATCAATTGGCTCTTCTATCCCCCATCATTTGGTCCCCATGCCCCCATTATCTAATTCTCATACCCTCATGTTGGGATTCAACATGATTTAATATCATATTCATGGTATTTCATTCTCTGGCTGATACAGGCAGATGGCCCCAAGTTGGAATGCAACCAGTTACACATCAAAGCTTTGTAGCATTGCAGAACAACAAGGGCTTGGCTCAAGCCCACCTGGTGCGATATATGTGATTACAGGCTTCAAAAGAGAATAAGGGCTAGCTAAGACAGCCCAGGGCTCATAGAGATGATTCATGGACAAACGCTGCCCCCTAGTGGACAATACAGCATGCATCCTGGAGAATGGACAGATATTAGAAGGACTACCTCTTGGCAATATCTACTGGACAGGAGGCAAGTGGGGGTGGTTACGAGTAGGTGTGAATGTTTGAGCAAAAAGGGCACACAGAAGAAAATAGTCCCTTTCTCCTTTGGATCCTGGCTTGGGCCTAAGCCTCATGGCGATGGACCTCTCTTGGTCATCTGAGCCCAGCTTGAAGAAACAAGTCTTGCAGAAAGCCTTGTGATAAGCAGGGGCGTTGCTAGGTCTACAAAAGATCTGGGGCTAGAGCCCATAGCAGAATAGTAAAGAAAGTCATACGCTTGGGCGGGCATACACATGTATATACAGTAATATACGTGTGTGTGTTTATGTATCCCCAGAGAGCCCCCCACTTACATCAGGGTCCCCAGAGAGCCTCCTCCTTACATCAGAGTCCCGAGAGAGCCTCCCCCTTGCATCATGGTCCCCAGAGAGTCCCCCTTACATTAGGGTCCCCAGAGAGCCTCCCACTTAAAATCAGGGTCCCCAGAGAACCCCCCACTTACATCAGGGTCCCCAGAGAGCCTCCCCTCCCCTTGAGGACCCCTACAGAGACTCAGGGCTATGGGCCCATATTCGGGGCTATAGCCCCAAAAGCCACCCCCTAGCGACGCCACTGGTGATAAGTATCTTTGATTCTTGTATTTGATATTCTGATATGATGTGTATTGTTGGTATATGTTTGTAATATCTATTTAGGACTTTCTTGTTAGCCTTTTCCGATTCTCTTGGGAAATAAATAAGATTTTGTTTTATTAAGCCGTGTGCTTTGTTTTCATAGCTAACCTTGTATTATTGTGATATCAACAGTAACGTGTGCTCAGAGTTTTAATAGACTAGCTAACTAGGGAAATAGACAAGTTAATACATAGGTACAATAATATTTATTGAACCAATTTACTTCACTTCACCATTTAGTTACCAAACCCCCATCATTTGGTTGTCATAGCTCTATGAATGAATGAATGAATGAAAAATTTATAGAGCGCTGCAAATGCGAACTGAATCGCCTCAAGGCGCTAATGCGTTGGTGTTGACAGCTTCTAGAAGAGGAAGGTCTTGAGTTTTTTCCTGAAAGCCAGATGGTTTTCTTCCATGCGTATGTGGGGCCCAATCAAGTACCACTGCTGGCAGGGCTCTTAAAGTATTTGTTTAATCCAAACGTGCACTTTTTTTTTGTTTCAATAGGGAACACACATCTAGAAAATGCTTGTACCCATGAGTTGCAAAAAATTACAAGACATTATAGAATTCCAACATAATGTAGCCAATATGCTCAGTAACATTGGATGTTTTTTCTAACTGCTAACCAGTGCCGGGACAAGGTCATCTAAAGCCCAGCAGGACGAACATGCCAAACTGCCCCCCCCCCCCCAAGATGTATGAGCATTATGTGTCAGCAACCCCCCCTCAAAAAAATGGAACATGAATCTGCATGCTTACCTCCTAAGCATAAATTCCCCTCCTCCCAGGACAAATCCGCCCCCCCCCTACTGAAATTCACGCTCCCAGCACAAATCTTTGCCCCCCCCCAAAAAAAATCACTCTTCCAGCACAAATCTTCTACCTTTCAAATTTCCCCTTTTGAGTACACATCCCCCCCCCACTCAAAACCCCCCCTCCCAGGACATATTAACCCCCCCCCCCCCCAATTTCCCTTCCTAGCACAAAATTCCCCCCCCCCAAAAAAAAATTCCCTTTCCTATCACAAATACTCTCCAATCATCTTTACTACCCTGTTTCCCCGAAAATAAAACCTAGCGTGAGTGTCAGTGATGGCTGCAATATAAGCCCTACCCACCAAATAAGCCCTAGTTAAAGTCCTTGTAGGTCTTATTTTCAGGGTAGGGCTTATTTTCGGGGAAAAGGGGTAGGGCTTATTTGGGGGGTAGGGCTTATATTGCAGCCATCACTGACAATCACGCTAGGTCTTATTTTCGGGGAAACAAGGTAGCACTAATCCCCCTCGCCCCCCCACCATATTGCCTCTTCTAGCACATACCCTTCAAATCCCGCCTCCTAGCACAAATCCACTTCTCCTACCCCTTTCCCTACACAAATCTCCCTAAATCACATCTCCCAGCACTTTCATCCAAATGTACCCTCCTAGAACAATTCTTACCAACCTTCCGCCCCCTCCCAAGCTCCCCCTCCCAACACAAATCTCCTCCCTCCAATCTCCTCACAGTGCCCCCCACCACCACCACCACACATGATGCTACAGTGCCCAGGGCAGCCGTCCCTCCTGCCCACCCCTTGTCCCGGCCCTGCTGCTAACTGATAACTAAAGGGAATTTATGAATTACATAACCAACGACACCACTGCAGGGCAGCTTCCATATTTATTTTGAAAATGATGTGTGCCTGAAAACCTCGGTTTTCAACTCAAATTGCTAAACAGTGTAGTTTATTTGTTAATGCTGACAGGCTGGTTAATGTTCTGGGAACACTTCCCATGTCCTCCTTGCTTTAACCAATTGTCTACAGGGTCAAATGTTTATTTTTCCACATGCGTGTTAAATACATCTGCATTTCGTTGCCAGAAAATTGCATAAAGCCCCCCCGTAAACATTTTATATTTTCTGAAAGCAGAGACCCTGGAGAATAAAAGGGTTGATGTTGCAATTTGTTATGTCACACGATTTTTGTGTAGCTGTTTATCAAATGCAAATTTTCAAGAAAAAAAAATACACTTTAGTGCACTCAAACACAATATAGTAGCTATTTTATTTGCAAAATATAAATGATGATATTGTGTGGTGTAAATAGATAGCAAACATGTCAAAATTTAAAAATGCACACACCTGTGAAATTGCAACAAACTACCTAAAATTGTCCGTTGGCAATGCTTTAAAAGCCTTTAACATTTCGTTAAACATGCGCTACGGTGCTAGAAGTAATGCTCTCACTCTGGCAATACCTCACATGTGTGGTGCAATCACCATTTTTAGCATGGGGGGGGATGGGGGTGCTTTTACATTTTCACCCTGGGCATTTACACCCCGGACCACAATTTGGAGACCACTGGCTTACTGCCCAGAATGTTTATATACTTATGCTGAGCAGCAAGCTAGTTATAAATGGGGGAGGGGCGGGGGTTTGCCATTTTTGCTTAGCCGGTAAGAAGGCCAAACACCCTTTTACTTCTGAAAATCGAGCAAGGCTGCCTTAATGTGGGCACACCTGGGCAGGGGCCCCAGCTGCATGGGCATTGCTAGGTGGCAAAAAGACCAGGGGCTTCAGCCCAAAGTCCAAGGCTGGCACGGGCAGGCGGTGGGGGGGGGGGGTGGTTGGAGGTGGTGGTAGTGGCGCAGGGTTTTTTGGCTTGGCGTTGTGGTTGTGTGGGGGGGTAAGCTCATTTGATGGTTGCTGCCTGGCTTACCAGTGCCCATCAATGCTGACCACTAAACTCACCTACCTCACACACACTGACCTACCTGACATACATACACTGACCTACCTGACATGCACTGGCCTACCTGACACGCACATTGACCTACCTGCCATACATACACTGACCTACCTACCTGACATACATACACTGACGGTAGTGACACACACTGACCTACCTAACATACATACACTGACCTACATGACACACACTGACCTACCTGACATACATGCACTGACCTACATGACACACACTGACCTACCTGACATACATACACTGACCTACCTGACATGCACTGGCCTACCTGACACGCACATTGACCTACCTGCCATACATACACTGACCTACCTACCTGACATACATACACTGACGGTAGTGACACACACTGACCTACCTAACATACATACACTGACCTACATGACACACACTGACCTACCTGACATACATGCACTGACCTACATGACACACACTGACCTACCTGACATACATGCACTGACCTACCTACACGGACGGTAGTGACACACACCTACCTGACATACATGCACTGACCTACCTACACACACACACTGATCTACCTGACCAGGAGACTTCATGTGTCCTGCAGCAGCAGCTCAGCCATGTTGTGCGGTGCACACCCATCTTCACAGCAGGCAGGGAGAGGACTCAGAGGAGAAGGGAGAGCCGAGCGCAGAGCGGGGATCTCACAGTGGTGCAGATCAGTCCCCGCTCGGCGCTATTGATAGAACCTTACCCACTTAAGACCTGGGGCTTTTTGGAGACCCACTCGGGGCTTCAGCCACGGTCAGCCCCTCCCTGCCGACGCCACTGCCCAGCTGCATGGGGGGCCTCTGCACTTTCCCCAAAGCAGCTGGTCCTTGAGCCCACGCTGTCCCAAAATTGGAAGCCCCATGATGGCACTGAGGGTGAAGGATATACAGGGGAGGCAGGCTGGCAGTGGTGCACCATGCTGTGCAGAACGATACCTATTATTTCACAGCCAGCAGGGAGGGGCGGGGCCGGAGCACCAGTGATGCTCTGACCTGACTCTGCGGTGTAGAAACTGGAGTGGGAGCTGTTGAGTCGGCAGCACTGAGAACCCACCTGCGGAAGTGGCATTGTGGATGGTGTCATGGTGAGCCCAGCTGTTCAGCACTGTTTGCACCGAGGGCTTGGAATGCTCCCTCCTCCACCCCTTCTTCTGCCTGCTTAATTGGTATAGATGAGTTGGCACATAGCCAAAGTTTTACATGCACTGTATCTCCACTGGAAAAGGGGGTACTACATAGAATAATGATGCTGGGGGATATCAAGGGTGTATGGGGGAAAACAATGCTGAGAGGGGATCTGGGGTGTATAGGGCGTAGCAATGTTTGGGGTAGCTTGGGTGGCTATAGTGCTAGAGGTATCAGGGATGTAGAGAGGCCACAGTGTAGGGGGTATCAGGGATGTAGTGCGGTCACAATACAAGGGGTATCCTATGGTATATGGTAACAGTGCTGGGGGAATATCTAGGTTGTAAAGGGGTCAGAGTGCTGGGGGGATATCTGGGGTGTAGAGGGGTCAGAGTGCTGGGGGGATATCTGGGGTGTAGAAATGTCAGAGTGCTGGGGGGATATCTGGGGTGTAGAGGGGTCAGAGAGCTGGGGGGGGATATCTGGGGTGTAGAGGGGTCAGAGTGCTGGGGAAATCTGGGGTGTAGAGGGGTCAGAGTGCTGGGGGGATATCTGGGGTGTAGAGGGGTCAGAGTGCTGGGGGGATATCTGGGGTGTGGAGGGGTCAGAATTCTGGGGGCATATCTGGGGTGTAGAGGGATCAGAGCGCTGGGGGGATATCTGGGGTGTAGAGGGGTCAGAGTGCTGGGGGGATATCTGGGGTGTAGATGGGTCAGAGAGCTGGGGGATATCTGGGGTGTAGAGGGATAAGAGTGCTGGGGGGATATCTGGGGTATAGAGGGGTCAGAGTGCTGGGGGGATATCTGGGGTATAGAGGGGTCAGAGTGCTGGGGGGATATCTGGGGTGTAGAGGGGTCAGAGTGCTGGGGGCATATCTGGGGTGTAGAGGGGTCAGAGTGCTGGGGGGCTTATCTGGGGTGTAGAGGGATCAGAGTGCTGGGGGGATATCTGGGGTGTAGAGGGGTCAGAGTGCTGGGGGGATATCTGGGGTGTAGAGGGGTCAGAGTGCTGGGGGGATATCTGGGGTGTGGAGGGGTCAGAGTGCTGGGGGGATATCTGGGGTGTAGAGGGGTCAGAGTGCTGGGGAGATATCTGGGGTGTAGAGGTGTCAGAGTGCTGGGGGGATATCTGGGGTGTAGAGGGGTCAGAGTGCTGGGGGGATATCTGGGATGTAGAGGGATCAGAGTGCTGGGGGGATATCTGGGATGTAGAGGGATCAGAGTGCTGGGGGGGTATCTGGGGTGTAGAGGGGTCAGAGTTCTGGGGGGGCATCAATCTAGCAGATATATTACATGCACAGGACAGCTTTGTTACTTTATGTATGTAGTATTTTCCCACTGATTCTTTGCTGTACAGAATGATTGTTCATGTAGTTAAAGCGGAGCTCCACACAAGAGGGGACGCTCCGCTTGTCTGCCTCCTACCTACTTGATGTCTGTTTACCTGCACTGTCTCCATTGTAGGGGCCCCAGAGCATTACTTTGCCCAGGGGCCCATGATGCTATTAAGACGGCCCTGAAATCGGGTCACAGAACAAAATTTGGTGGATTCCAGGGATGTTGGCGGAACGTTTCCACAAGGGTTTGCTCATCAATAAACACTGATTGTAAGCCGTAACTTAAACATACTATCTCTTCAAATTGTTGTTTCGTTTAAATGGCGTAGATTGCTGTAAACACAGATCACATACCGAGCGCAGAGGAACATTTCTGCAAACGGAAAATGGAAAAGCAATCGAGTAAAAAAGCAACAACAGAAGTCTTGAGCTCTGCAGACAATCAGAAGCCATTTCTCTCCGCATAAAGGTCCCTCTCCCTTCCGCCATCAGCATCTCCAATGAGCATCGCTCATTATCCTCCTTGTTGTTATGGCAGCTTATTTAGATAAAGGTTTTATGAAAATCTTCACATCCAAACGAGACGGAAAATTGTTTATATTGATAAATGCTCAGACAAAATAAATTGCTTTTCTTGTTTTTGTAAAAAAATCTCAAAGAAAAAAAAAAATTACGATTCGCAGGCGCAGACAAAAGAGTGAAAACAAAAAACTTTGGACGTACAAAATATTTAATTCCAAATAAAATTAAAATGATAGTAAAGGCTTTTTTGAAAAAAAAAATAATGTGTCATACTTACCTGCTCTGTGTAATGGTTTTGCACAGAGCAACCCAGATCCTCCTCTTCTTGGGTCCCTCGTTGGCGCTTCTGGCCCCTCCCTCCTGCCCAGTGCCCCCACAACCAGTAGCTTGCAATGGGGGCACCCAAGCAGACTCACTCCCGAGCGGCAGCTCTGCGTATCCATTTACACACCCCTCCCTCCTGCCGAGTGCCCCCCAAGAGTGAGTAGCTTGCAATGGGGGTACCAAAACAGGCTCACTCCCAAGTGGCAGCTCTGCATGTCCATTTACACACCCCTCCCTCTGCCGAGTGCCCCCACAGCAAGTAGCTTGAAATGGGGGCACCCAAGCAGATTCACTCCCAAGCTGAAGCTCTGTATGTCCATTTACACACGCCTCCCTCTGCCGAGTGCCCCCGCAGCAAGTAGCTTGAAATGGGGGCACCCAAGCAGGCTCACTCCCGTGCCGCTGCTCTGCGTGTCCATTTACACACCTCTCCCTCTGCCGAGTGCCCCCCGCAGCAATTAGCTTGAAATGGGGGCACCAAAGAAGGCTCACTCCCGAGACGCAGCTCTGTGTGTCCATTTACACACAGAGCCTTGGCTTGGCCCTGCCCCCTCTCTCTCCTCATTGGCCTGATTGACAGCAGCGGGAGCCAATGGCTTCCGCAGCTGTCTCAGCCAATGAGGAGTGAGAGTCCCTGGAGAGCCGGCGCTCTTGTGTACGTCGGTGGATTGTGATGGGGCTCAAGTAAGTATTAGTGGGGCTGCTGCACAGAGAAGGTTTTTTACCTTCATGCATAGAATACATGAAGGAAAAAAACCTTCAGCCTTTAGAACCACTTTAAAGCTTTCAAAAGTGGAAGCTCCGCTTATCCGCCTCTCCCCCCTCTGGTGTCACATTTGGCACCTTTCGGGGGGGGGGGCAGGTATTTGTTTTTGACAGGTACGCAACCCAACTCCTGAGAGACATCAGGGGTCTACTAGACTGTTGATGTCTCCCCTGCCCTCCAAAGTTGCTTGTGTTTGATCAGCTGCTTCCCCAATGGCGGAATGGTCATGGTCCACTTGCTCCTCAATCTAAACAGGACTTAGCCCCTCTGGTTGCAACCATTTGTTTGTAAGGTGGAATAAGTCATATGCCTGAGACTAAAGTCATATTCTTATGTGTTCGGATGGCCATGTTAACCCGGATCCTGGCTAAGATTTCTGCTCTAAGTTTAGGATACTCTTTGGTATCCTGTGGCTGTAAAAGAGAACATAGTCCTTTTGGGATTCCTTCTTCAAAAGGTTCTGCCGCTCTCTCAAAGATCCTGAGGTAGGCTTCAAAAAGCATCCTTAGGGATAAGGTCTATAAACTGCTCTGCAGCCATTGTGGAGGTGTAGATGTCGGCCCCTGAGCAGCCATCTCCTTCTCTGATAGGGCTTGTATCTACTGTGGGTAAGCCAATTTCTTGTTGTGTTATCTAATTGGTCTGCTGTAGGTTAGCATTTTCTTTTTCTCTCTCTCTCTCTCTCTCTCTCTCTTAACCACTTCAGCCCCGGAAGGATTTGCCCCCTTAATAACCAGGCTATTTTTTGCGGGACGTCACTGCGCCGCTTCAAATGACAATTGTGCGGTCGTGTGACATTGTACCCAAACAAAGTTGACATCCTTTTTTTCCCACAAATAGAGCTTTCTTTTGGTGGTATTTGCTCATCTCTGCGTTTTTTTTATTTTTTTGCGCTATAAACAAAAAAAGAACGACAATTTTTTTTAAAAAAACAACATTTTTTAATTTTTGCTACAATAAATATCCAAAAAAACATTTTAAAAAACAAATTTCTTCATCAGTTTAGGCCAATATGTATTCTTCTACATATTTTTGATTTAAAAAATCCCAATAAGCGTATATTGATTGGTTTGCGCAATAGTTATAGTGTCTACAAAATAGGGGATAGTAGGCATGTGCAATTTGTTCCGTTCTGAATTTGTTTTTTAACGAATTTCGACAAATTCGTTAATTCGGAAATATCCAAATTAACGAAAACCCGTTTAATGATTTTTTTCCGAATATTCG
Organism: Aquarana catesbeiana; assembly: GCF_042186555.1. NCBI lineage: Eukaryota > Metazoa > Chordata > Amphibia > Anura > Ranidae > Aquarana > Aquarana catesbeiana. The sequence continues at coordinate 16,882,790 of NC_133336.1, forward strand.
TAAATTTGAAATATTTGTAAATTCATAAATTCATACATTCGTAAATTTGTAAATTCGTAAATTCGTACATTAGTAAATTCGGAAATTCAGAAATTCATTCATTTGTACATTCATAAATTCATACATTCGTACATTAGTAAATTCGGAAATCTGAAATAATAATTAACTAATAATAACTTAACTATTACTAGTAACTATTAAATTATAGGTATTGTAATTTCCTTTCAAATTTGGCCTGTTAGTGAACATAACGAATACGAATTTATCCGAAGTTATGAATGATCCGAAATAACGAATGCCGTATCCAAACAAATGGAACGTAATGAAGTAATAATAATAAGTAACAATAATAATAAAAACTTTTTATTAATATTTATTATTAATTTGTTCCGTTCCATTTGTTTAGATGCAGCATTCGTTATTTCGGATAATTCGTAACTTCGGATAAATTCGTATTTGTTATGTTCACTGACAGCCAAATTTGAAAGGTATTGAAACAATACCTATAATTTAATAGTTAGTTACTATTTCAGAAAGGTGTAGAAATTTCGCCAACTCAAAAATGTGTGTAGTGAAGCAGCCAACACAACAAACTGACTGTAGTAAGTGTATAAAAGTGATAATAGGGTGTGGCGCTAACAAGTAACAAAGTGCATGTTATTTGGTCGAAATAACAGTGATAATAAAGAGGAGGTAGCACATTCTGAGGTGTGTACCTATTTGTGTTAGTGATACTTATTATGGAAGGGTAAAATATCCATATACAGCACCATCAAACAACACAAAAGTAAATATAATATAGGGGCTTTGAAAAGCAATAAGGAGTGGGTATACTCAAATATATGTAGGTGGTGAATGGTATATCCTAAACCTATGTATCAGTTACGTATAAATGGTGTATATAGGATAACTCATTCTAGGAGTGATCAGAGAGATACCATCTGACGACATCTGATGAGATTCTGTACAAGACCACCACACGGATTGCCGTACCATACCGCTTGACGGTTAAAGCTCGTTTGACTCACCGCCAAGGGCCTGTGAGTCCACCTTGTCTGGTAAGGGCATTCTTTTGCTTATCCCTTTGGGTTGATACCACCGTAATAAGTGAAGAATCCATTTCCAATTAAGGACCCTTTTAAACAGCTCACATCTACCCTACATTAAGACTGCTTGCGTTTGGACTGCCATGGGATTGATTGTAAGCACCCCGTTTATTTATTATTAGTTTCCGGTATTCATATATACTCACCTTTTATGGACTTATATGCCTTAGTTTTGTCCTAGCTTTATTCTGATGAACGTAATCTGTGCTGAGTCAAACACATAGCACAATTTGTATATCTATCACATTGTATTTTTTGTGTCACTCCTAGAATGAGTTATCCTATATACACCATTTATACGTAACTGATACATAGGTTTAGGATATACCATTCACCACCTACATATATTTGTGTATACCCACTCCTTATTGCTTTTCAAAGCCCCTATATTATATTTACTTTTGTGTTGTTTGATGGTGCTGTATATGGATATTTTACCCTTCCATAATAAGTATCACTAACACAAATAGGTACACACCTCAGAATGTGATACCTCCTCTTTATTATCACTGTTATTTCGACCAAATAACATGCACTTTGTTACTTGTTAGCGCCACACCCTATTATCACAGTTACTATTTCAGATTTTCGAATTTTCGGTTTTTGGATTTTCAAATTTCGAATTTACAAATTTCCGAATTTTGTAATTTACAAATGTACGAATGTACGAATGTGAGAATGTACAAATTTACGAATTGCGATCATAACGAATGACCTGAAAAACGAAAAATAAACGAATGAAACGAAAACCAAAATGAACACATTTTTTGGCTGTGCACATGTCTAGGAGATAGATTAATGACATTTTTATTATTATTTTTTTTTTTTTTACTAGTAATGGCAGTGATCTGCAATTTTTAGCGGGACTGCGACATTGGAGCGGACACGTTTGACACTTTTTTGGGTCCCTTAACATTTATACAGCGATTAGTGCTATAAAAATGAAACTGATTACTGTATAACTGTCACTGGCAGGGAAGGGGTTAACACTAGGGGGCGATAAAGGGGTTAGATGTGTTCCCTCGTTAGTGTTTCTAACTGTTGGGGGATGGGACTGACTGGGGGAGGAGACATATCGCTGTTCACAATTACTGCAAACAGCAGATCTGTCTCTTCTCTCCTGTCAGAACGAGGATTTGTGTGTTTACATACTCCCATCATTAGGTTCTCATAGCCCCATTATTTAGGGACTGCGACATTGGAGCGGACACTTTTGACACTTTTTTGGGACCATTAACATTTATACAGCGACTAGTGCTATAAAAATGCACTTATTACTGTATAGATGTCACTGGCAGGGAAGGGGTTAAAACTAGGGGGAGATCAAGGGGTTAAATGTGTTCCCTCGTTAGTGTTTCTAACTGTGGGGTGATGGGACTGACCGGGGGAGGAGACATATCGCTGTTCGCAATTACTGCAAACAGCAGATCTGTCTCTTCTCTCCTGTCAGAATGAGGATTTGTGTGTTTACATACACAAATGCTCGTTCTGGCTCTCGTGCCACCGGCCACCCGCGAACGTGCCCACCGGCCATGCGCATTGCATCCCCATGTGTGCGCCTGCTATGGCTCTTAAAGGAGCCGCCATACATGTACGGCGATTCACGCAGGAGAGCCAACCTGCCACCGTATATGTATGTAAGCCGTTTGGGAAGTGGTTAAAGAGAAGGTTTTTTTACCCTCTCTTAGACACCTTCAGACTTTAGATCCACTTTAAGATTTCAGTCTTTAGCTATCACTCTTAAGGTAGATCTTCCATGTTCCCAGACATACATTAATGTATAAAGCATGTAATACAAATACGAAGTACCGAGCCACCGCCTCCCCTCCAGCTGAGCGGGCAAACTTCACAGTCCAGGAATCAGTAGAAGCAGACAGCCCGCTGTAATCACTGCTCTCTCTCTGATCAATAGGCTTCGCCCTACGCATTTCATCACTGTGATGTCATCAGGGGCACCGCAAAAAAAAAAGAAAGGACCCAGGGCAAGGAATCAGCACAGGGTATTGGCCTTCAGCTATAAGACAAAAAGAGAATTCAAAGAGGGGAGGAAGATCAAAGCTGGCCGCTCAGCTGTTGGCTAATTGCCAGCTACTTTCTCTCCACAGTGACTCACCTGTTGATGATATCCTGCTCGTCAGTCCTGCCTACTTAAGCCATCCAGCCCAGATGATCTCTGCCTTCGCCTTGGTCACATCTCTAGAAACGCTCTCCTGAGTTCCTGTTAAAGACTTGCTTGGCTGACATTCCTTCTGGCTCCAGATCCTGCTTGCTGTTCTATGACGCTCATCTCTGGCTCCCTGATGTTTTGGCTTATCTGACTACCCATTCCGATTCCTGAACTCTGGCTATGTTTTGACTGCGTTTACTCTGTTTACCTTTTTATTATTATAATTAAACAAAGTGTGATTTAACTGTACTTCTGTCTCGGTCTGATTTCATGGTTTCTGACAGTAAGGAGATGGCGTTTTCAATCTAAGCAAGGTGAAATTGAGGAATGAAGAGATTGTTACGTCGGATAAGAGTCTCAAATTTGCCCCCAAAAAGGCGCTTGAAGTGTCACTAAACCCACATCATAAAAATCTATCAATAAATGGTGTATTACATGCTGTTAATAGTTACATAGTAGGTGAGGTCGAAAAAAGACACAAGTCCATCAAGTCCAACCTATGTGTGTGATTATATGTCAGTATTACATTGTATATCCCTGTATGTTGTGGTTGTTCAGGTGCTTATCTAATCGTTTCTTGAAACTATCGATGCTCCCCGCTGAGACCACCGCCTGTGGAAGGGAATTCCACATCCTTGCCGCTCTTACAGTAAAGAACCCTCTATGTAGTTTAAGGTTAAACCTCTTTTCTTCTAACTTTTTATGAGTCTCAAGTCTGTTCATACTCACTTATACGAGCGAACTTCTCGTCGGACTAAACTCCGAAGGACTTTTTGACAGAGTTTCGATGGAGTTCCGACGAAACGGACTTGCCTACCCACGATCCCACCAAAGTCCGATCGTTTTGAATGTGATGACGTACAACTGGACTAGAAAAGGAAGTTAAATAGCCAGTAGCCAATAGCTGCCCTTGCGTCGTTTTCGGTCCGTCGGACTAGCATACAGACAAACGTTTTTTTTTTTTTATAGGAATCGAGTTCGTCCGAAAGATTTGGAACATTTTCTATTTTTAAGGTCCGTCTGATTTTTCGACAGAAAAGGTCCGATGAAGCCCACACACGATCAGAATGTCCGACGGATTCGTTCTGTAGGACCTTTGATGCCGAAAAGTCCGGTCGTGTGTACGCGGCATCAGTCACTATGAGATTTGTTTTCTGTATTCTGCAAAAAAAAAACTGCTTGATCCTTCAGCTCTCTATCTCCCTCTCCTGTCCATGTCCCAAATCTAGCCAGGGAATTTGCAGCTGTGGTGGCATCTCTGCACATGTTCAGTTTTCAGCGAGTTTCTATGCTGTGTTTTAGAATAAGAGGGAGGTAAAGCCTCCATCAATCTACATGTAATAACCCGTTCCCTCCGTTGTGTTTAGCTGGTTAGTGGGCATGGAGGAAGAGAGAGGGAGTGGGTTGTCATTTACCACTGTGTATACGCCCACATGTGTGACTCGATAGTCACAGGGGCTGCTCAGATGTGATAGGGAGGAAATGCTCACCATAGAAACTCAATAAAAACTGAGCATGTGCAGAGCTGACAACACTGCTCTGCAAAATCCCTAGCCGAATTGGGGACATGGACAGGAGGTAGAGATAGAGAGCAGCAGGATCAAGCAGTTTTTTTTGCAGAATACAGAAAACGAATCTCATAGTGACTGAGTGAGTATGAATATCATGGAATACATCATTTATTGATAGATTTTTATGAGGTGGGTTTGGTGACACTTTAAGATCCAGGTTTTATAGTAGAGGACTTTATAAAACACATTTCATTGTATAGGTATACATATTTTATTAATCTGTGCAAAACTTAGACAAAAATGAAAACAAGGGGAAAAAAAACAAAAAAAAAAAACGACGTATAAACGAAAATAGAGTGCTGTGACTACATACAGAGACAGAGTTTGAATCAGATTCATTTATTCCATTCTTCTCTTCTTTCTCTTCACAGTACACAGATAATGCACTACGGGATAAGAATGAACATTCTGTAGATTCATGAAGATATCATCAACATGGTGGGAATTCATGAGACATACACCCTAGGAAACATCCTTTTTCATCAAAATCCATCACAAGAAAAGCAAAAAAAAAACATAGAATCAATACTCAGGAGTAGACACTTGACAATCTTTGAAAGACACGCAAATTCCTACACAGAGGGAGGCGCTGGAAATGCGCTATATTACCAAAAGTATTGGGACGCCTGCCTTTACACGCACATGAACTTTTAACCACTTCAACCCTCGGACCATTTGGCTGGCCAAAGACCAGAGCACTTTTTTTCGATTCGGCACTGCGTCGCTTTAACTGACGATTGCGCGGTCATGCGACGTGGTTCCCAAACAAAATTGACGTTCTTTTTTCCCCCACAAATAGAGCTTTCTTTTGGTGGTATTTGATCACCTCTGCGGTTTTTATTTTTTGCGCTATAAGCAAAAAAATGGCGACAATTTTGAAAAAACGCATCATTTTTTACTTTTTGCTATAATAAATATCCCCAAAAAATATATTAAAAAAATGTTTTTTTGTGCTCAGTTTAGGTCGATACATATCCTTCTACATATTTTTGGTAAAAAAAATCACAATAATCATATATTGATTGGTTTAGCAAAAGTTATAGCGTCTACAAAATAGGGGATAGTTTTATGGCATTTTTATTAATAATTTTTTTTTTTTTACTAGTAATAGCGGCGATCAGCGATTTTCATGGCGGACAGATCGGACACTTTTGGCGCTATTTTGGGACCATTCACATTTATACAGCGATCAGTGCGATTAAAAATGCATTGATTACTGTGTAAATGTGACTGGCAGTGAAGGGGTTAACCATTAGAGGGCAGTGAAGGGGTTAAGTGTGTCCTAGGGAGTGATTCTAACTGTGGGGGGGCGGGGCTATATGTGACACGACACTGATCACCGCTCCCGATTATAGGGAGCGGTGATCAGTGTCAGTGTCACTAGGCATCAGCATTTCCCCATTCTGCCTCTCTGTGAGACGATCGCGGGTATCCCCGCAGACATCGATTCCGCGGGACCTGCGGTCGAACGTGATTTTGCGCAGCGGAGCCAACCTGCCACAGTAAAGCTGCGGTGGATGGTCTGCAAGTGGTTAATGACATCCCAGTCTTAGTCCATAGGGTTCAATATTGAGTTGGCCCACCCTTTGCACCTACAACAGCTTCAACTCTTCTGGGAAGGCCGTCCACAAGGTTTAGGAGTGTGTCTATGGGAATGTTTGACCATTCTTCCAGAAGCACATTTGGGAGGTCAGGCACTGATGTTGGACGAGAAGGCTTGGCTTGCAGTCTCCGCTCTAATTCACCTCAAAGGTGTTCTATCGGGTTGAGGTCAGGACTCTGTGCAGGCCAGTCAAGTTGCTCCACCCCAAACTCATCCATGTCTTTATGGACCTTGCTTTGTGCACTGGTGCGCAGTCACGTTGGAACAAGAAGGGGCCATCCCCAAACTGTTCCCACAAAGTCGGGAGTATGACATTTTCCAAAATGTCTTGGTATGCTGACGTCTTAAGAGTTCTCTGGACTGGAATTAAGGAGCCAAGCCCAACCCCTGAAAAACAACTGCAGTCCATAATCGCCCCTCCACTAAATGATGTTCACAAAGCAAGGTCCATAAAGACATGGATGAGCGGGTTTGGGGTGGAGGAACTTGACTGGCCTGAACAGAGTCCTGACTTCAAACCGATGTGATAAGTTCTTCTATCACATCATAGGTCCTGACATCACATCAGAGTCCCCCATTACATAAGAGGTTCCTCTGTCATATCAGAGGTCCTTCCACCACATCAGAGTCCCCCATCACATCAGAGGTGCCTCTATCACATCATAGGCCCTCCATAACATCAGAACCTCCCCATCACATCAGAGGTCCTCCCATCACATCAAAACTTCTCTCATCACATTGGAGTCCCCCATCACATCAGAGGTTCCTCTTTCACATTATAGGCCCCTCATCACACCTGATTTTCCTCTATCACATCATAGCCCCCCTCCCCCCCTCATCACACCAGAGGTTCCTCTATCACAACATAGGTCTCCCCACCACATCAGAGGTTCCCCTACCCTATAACATCATAGGCCCTCCAATCACATCAGATGTCCTCCTATAACATCAGAACACCCCTACCACATCAAAGTCTCCCCTACACAGGAGGCCTTCATCACCACAGAGTTACCTCAATCATTGAGTCAGAGGACCCCTCCATCACATCAGAGCCCCCCCCCCCCTGTATATGAGAGACACAATCACATCCAGCTCTGATCCAGAACAAGCTGGGTCTTGTGCTCATGGTTCCTTCCCCTTTCCCCTGGAGGAACCCAAATGGTACTCCTGGGTGCCACAGCACCTTGGTTAGGAAACAACATCTCAGACTACTCTTCTAGTAATCAGACCTAAGTGTACTAAGTGGACAACCAACCGTTTGGAGACAACTGCTCTACAGGAATGTCAGAAGATCTACAACTTGTGTGAAAGAATATGACCTGGAGTTTTATGTTTTATTAACTGTGGATCTGTAAAATATAGTGGATCTATTGTATTTTATAGTTTTATTAAATTAAATTAGTAAAGTTGAGCTATGAGCATTTTTAGTGACTGAAAGTACAAGAACAGATTGAAAGTGTTTTTGATTTTTGTTGTGCTTATTATTTTACAATAATGTAGATATTGCTTTTTAAAGCTAAACTAAATAGCTATTAATTAATTTATGGAAGCTGTTTACTAGGGATGGGCCGAACACCCCCCGGTTCGGTTCGCACCAGAACATGCGAACAGGCAAAAAATTTGTTCGAACACGCGAACACCATTAAAGTCTATGGGACACGAACATGAAAAATCAAAAGTGCAAATTTTTAGGGTTAATATGCAAGTTATTGTCATAAAAAGTGTTTGAGGACCTGGGTCCTGCCCCAGGGGACATGGATCAATGGATCGTTTTTTCGGGAGCAGTGATTTTAATAATGCTTAAAGTCAAACAACAAAAGTGTAATATCCCTTTAAATTTCGTACCTGGGGGGTGTCTATAGTATGCCTGTAAAGTGGCGCATTTTTCCCGTGTTTACAACAGTCCGAGAGCAAAATGACATTTCTAAAGGAAAAAAAGTCATTTAAAAGTACTAGCGCTAGTGCCGGCAGCTATAATAAATTGTCGGGTCTCTGCAATACTCATAAAAGTCATCGAAAAAAACGGCCTGGGATTCCCCCACAGTGCATTAGCAGGCCCTTTGGGTCTGGTATGAATATTAAGGGGAACCCCGAACCAAAATGTAAAAAAAAAAAAAAAAATGCGTGGGGGTCCCCCCAAATTTCATACCAGGCCCTTCAGGTCTAGTATGGATTTTAATGGGAACGCCGCTCCAAAATTTAAAAAAAAAATGGCTTGGGGGTCCCCCTAAAAATACATACCAGACCCTTATCCGAGCACGCAACCTAGCAGGCTGCAGGAAGAGAGGGGGGATGAGAGAGCGCCCCCCCCCCGAACCGTACCAGGCCACATGCCCTCAACATGGGGAGGATGTCCTCATGTTGATGGGGACAAGGGCCTCATCCCCACAATCCTTGCCCGGTGGTTGTGGGGGTCTGCGGGCGGGGGGCTTGTCAGAATCTGGATGCCCCCTTTAACAAGGAGACCCGCAGATCCCGGCCCCCCCTGTGTGAAATGGTAATGGGGTAAAAATGTACCCCTACCATTTCACAAAAAAAGTGTCAAAAATGTTAAAAAAGACAAGAGACGGTTTTTGACAATCCCTTTATTAATGTCTCCTTCTTTCTCTGATTCTTCTTCCATCTTCTTCTGGTCTTCATTTGGTTTTCTTCCTCCATTTTGTTCTTCCCCCGCTTCTTCCTCTTCTTCCTCTGATCCTCTGCTTCTTCCTTCGGTCTTCTTGTTCGCATCTTCCTCCGGCATCTTCTTCCCCGCTTCGTTCTCTGGGGAGGTTCCCGCTGTGTGACACTTCTGTTCTTCTGACAGCTCTTATATAACTGAGGGTGGGGCCACCCGGTGACCCCGCCCCCTCTGATGCACGGGGACCTACCTATGGTTTTCCCCGTGGTGTCGGGGGGGGCGGGGTCACCCGTTACGTAACGGGTGACCCATGTTTTATTAAAGGAGTTGTAAAGTCTCGTGGTTTTTCACCTTAACCACTTGCCGACCAGCTCACGCAGATATACTGTTGTAGTCCGTGCAAGGAGGATAGTGCTGGTCCCACGGGCTCGATGTTCAGCGGCAATTCCCCGTTCTGCCAGATGACATGTCAGAGGTCTACTGTTCCCAGTGATCTCTGTCATGTTCCAGTAAGCCCATTCCCCTCTACAGTTAGAACACACCCAGAGAACACATTTAACCCCTTGATCGCCCCTTAGTGTTAACCCCTTGCCTGCCAGTGTCATTTTTTACATTGATCAGTGCATTTTTATAGCACTGATCAATGTAATAATGTCACTGGTCCCCAAAAAGTCTATTTGGGGTCAGATTTGTCCGCCGCAATGTCGCAGTCCCCCTAAAAATCGCAGATCGCCGCCATTACCAGTAAAAACAATTAAGAAAAAAAAGTCCCTAAATCTATCCCGTAGTTTTTAGCACGATAACTTTTGCGCAAACCAGTCAATATACGCCTATTGCGATTTTTTTTTTTTTTTTACCAAAAATATCTAGAAGAATATATATCGGCCTAAACTGATAAATAAATTTGTTTTTTTATATTTCTTTTTGGATGTGTATTATAGTAGAAAGTAAAAAAATATATATATTATTTTTGTTTATAGCGCAAAAAATAAAAACCGCAGAGGTGATCAAGTACCACCAAAAGAACGCTCTATTTGTGGGAAAAAAAGGATATAAATCTTGTTTGGGTACAGCGTCGCACGACCGTGTCAGTTAACGCGACACAGTGCTGTATCACAAAAAATGGCCTGGTCATTAAGGGGGCAAATCCTTCCAGTGCTGAAGTGGTTAATGCATTTTATGCATTAACCGCCTGCCGACCAGCTGCCATCATTATACTGCGGCAGGTTGGCATGGCTGCGTGAATCGCCATAGGTGTACGTCAGCCGCTTTAAGAGCAATAGCAGGCACATGTGGAGCCAATGCGCGTGCCCGGCGGCCGCGATGTCCGCCGGCCACCCGCGATCGCTCCACAGAGAGCCAGAACGGGGACCTGTCAATGTAAACAGACAGATCCCCGTTCTGACAGGGAAGTAGAGAGAGCTCTGCTGTTCCTAGTGATCAGGAACAGCGATCTCTCTCTACTCCCAGTCAGTCCCCTCCCCCCACAGTTAGAAACACCTCCCTAGGACACACGTTTAACCTCTTGCTCGCCCCCCTAGTGTTAACTCCTTCCCTGCCAGTGACATTTATACAGTGATCAGTGGCTATTTTTAGCTCTGATCACTGTATAAATGTCACTGGTCCCAAAAAAGTGTCAAAAGCGCCCGATCTGTCCGCCGCAATGTCGCAGTCCCGCTAAAAATCGCTGATCACCGCCATTACTAGTAAAAAAAAAAAAATATGCCATTAATATGCCCCCTATTTTGTAGACGCTTTAACTTTTGCGCAAACCAATCAGTATACGCTTATTGCGATTTGTTTACTAAAAATTACATATTGGCCTAAACTGATGAAGAAATTAGTTTTTTTTTGGATATTTATTATAGCAAAAAAGTAAAAAATATTGTTTGTTTTTTTTTAAATTGTCGCTCTTTTTTGTTTATAGCGCAAAAAATAAAAGAGGTGATCAAATACCACCAAAAGAAAGCTCTATTTGCGGGGAAAAAATGACATCAATTTTGTTTGGGTACAGCGTCGCACGACCGCGCAATTGTCAGTTAAAGTGCCGCATCGCAAAAAATGGTCAATAAGGGGATAAATCCTCCCAGGGCTGAAGTGGTTAAGGATAAAAAACCTTCTGTGGTGCAGCTGCCCCCTAGAGCCCCCCCCCCCCCATTTTCTCACCTGAACCCGATCGTTCCAGCGATGTGCATGAGCCCAGTGGCTCCAGTCGCTGTCTCGGGTCCTCGTTGTATAGATTGATAGCAGCAGGAGCCATTGGCACGTGAGCCGGGGATGGGGCCAAGTCCTCCTGTCTGTGTCAATGGACGCAGCAGCGGGACTCTTAAGCGCGCCGGCACGAGGACCCCCATGGAATGCGGCTCCTCGTGGGGACACTCGATGCGGAGGAGGATCCAGGAGCGCCACTGGGGGGACCCCAGAAGTAGAGGATCGGGGCTGCTCTGTGCAGAACCAATACACAGAGGAGGTAAGTATTAAAAAAAAAAAAAAAACCTTTACTCTGTGGATCTGTAAAATATAGTGGATTTATTTTACTTTATAGTTTTCACAAGTCTTCACATCAATCGGACATTATACTTGAAAATGTATTTGAGTATAAAACCGTTTCTTTCATATTTTACGATATGACTTCTTTTTTTTTTTACATTATATCCAGAACCTTACGGTAAAAGAACACCTAAACCTCCCATTTCAGCAGTTAATGGAAAATCTTAAAAGACTAAAAAGTTCAATAAATGTTTTATTTATAATTCCTCTAATATGAAGGACAAGAGGCACGATTATTGTAAAACCCTTGTAGCAAAAGACACGCGTACATTATTCATACAACCGAATTAGAATTTCTTTGGGTAGATTATACTAAAGCAGCTGAATGGGAACTAAATACATATTCCGATACGTGGATATAATCCTAGTAATTCAGAACGGTTCATTTTATTTTTCTTCCTTTTTTTTTTTTCTTTTTTTAAACATCTGCTACTTTATTTAAAAGCTTTCATTTTAATACTATCAGCTGCATAAACATGCTTATTGAAAGGGGAGTTCCAGCCTTTACCATGTAATTTCCAAATAATGCAGAAGTGCAAATACTTCCAATTTGTAATATATACGTTGTTAAGCACATTAAGCTGCATGGAGACAAAAAATGTCATTTTATACATAAGGAACTTGCTTGCTATTTGTTATCTTCATCCATGAAGCTCTCCATTCTTTAGTATGACAAAAAAAGCACAGGGCACAGACTACGGTAAGTGTAGCGAGTGTAGAAACATTTATTAAAGGAAGACAGCAAATTACCTGAAGTTTGCTGGCTTGAGAAAGAGGTGTGGGCCTCGAAACATGTTGCTACGTCACTTCCTGTTTCATCACTTCCTGTGCTCGCCTGTACTCCATCAATCCACAGGTGCTGCTTCCTGTCTCCTGTCCTGATCACCTCAGCTACCACACTCCACCCTTTGCAGCCACAGCTCCATCTTGGGATCTTGGACTCCTCCTCCTTCCAGCTGCAGATGCACCAATGACTGTCTCCTGTCCTGAGGCTGCCTGGTCACCCCGGCTACCACACTCCACCCCTTGCAGTAGCAGCTCCATCTTAGGATCTTGGACTCCTCCTCCTCCCGGTTGCAGCTACACCAATGACTGTAATGCATGAGAACATCCACACACTGTCAGTGTCAGAGAATGCCTATTAGATATTTGTCTCATCCTTGAGGCTGTCCACTCTTTAGTATGACAAAAACAGCAAAGGGCACAGACCAAGCGTAGTGAGTGTAGAAACATTTATTAAAGAAAGACAATTAGCAAATTACATGAAGTTTGCTGGCTTGAAAAAGAGGTGTGGGCCTCGAAATATGTTGCTACGTCACCTGACGTCACTTCCTGTTTCATCACTTACTGTGCTCACCTGTACTCTGTCAATCCACAAGTGCTGCTTCCTCTCTCTTATCCTGAGGCTGCCTGGTCACCCCCGGCAACCAGACTCCACCCCTTGCAGCCGCAGCTCCATCTTGAGACCTTGGACCCCTCCTCTTGCCAGCTGCAGATGCACCAATGACTGTAATGCATTAGAACATCCACACACTGTCAGTGTCAGAGAATGCCTATCAGATATTCGGCTCGCAGAAATGTGCATGCGTTCAGAATAGTGAACAGGCACGCGCATGCGTACAGGAAAGCCCACGCGCATGGACGTGCACTCAGTGCAAGTTGGCATCAGACTATTTAGCAGCAAACTATTCAGACATCAGGCTATTTAAAGTGGTTGTAAAGTCATTCTACGCATTAAGATAAAAAGCCTTCTGTGTGCAGCAGCCCCCGTCAGCCCCCCTAATAGACATGTGCAATTCGTTTTGTTCCAAATTCGTTTTTCCACAAAATGTAACAAATGCGTTAATTTGAAAATATTCAAATTAATTGAAACCCGTGTAATAAATTTTTCTGTAATTAGAAAATTCAGAAAAATCAAAAATTCGTAAATTCAGAAATTTGGAAACTCGGACATTCGAAAATTTGAAAATTCAAAAATTCGAAATTTCGGAAATTCGAAAATCAGAAAATTCGAAAATCCGAAATTAAAAATGAAAATCCAACCCTTTGATTGCCCCTGATGTTAACCCTTCCTTGCCAGTGTCATTAGTGCAGGGAAAGTGCGTTTTTGTAGCACTGATCACTGTAATAATGTCACTGGTCCCCAAAAAGTGTCAAAAGTGGGAGTTAAGTGTACGATTTGTCTGCTGCAATATCGCAGTCTCGCTATAAAAGTCGCTGATCCCTGCCATCACTAGTAAAAAAAAAATGCTGGAGGGGGGATTGGGGGGTAAAACAGACCCCCTAGCCCTGCCTGCAGTCCCTCCTGTGCCCACCTGTCTGTTGGTAGGTGTGTGTGCTGCTGGCGCTGCTCGCCTTCCCCGCAGACTCTGAGGTCGCCCGCTCGCTGTGTAAAGACACGGATTTAGCTCCGCTGCCCTGCATCCCCCTGCTGGAACTCTCCATGACAAGGGCTCAACTTGGCAGTTGCTTTGGCGCCCACGAGCACCAGGTGCGGAGGTGAAAGAAGTTGAATCCTCCTCCGCTTTGAAAGCTGGGCAGGGCCAGGAAGTCACGGCCATGACGTCACTGGTTGCTAGACGCCAGATGGCTCTAGCAACTAGTGACCAGTAGAGTCTCAAGTGGGAGTGGAGCCAGTGCTACGGCAGATCAGTCTGCCCCTGTTGCCTGCATTTTCGGACTGCTCTATGTCAGTTTCATCGTGGGACATGTGGTCACCCTAGGCAAAGTGCCACCCTAGGCCTGGGCCTTGACGGCCTAGGCCAGGATACAGCACTGGTATATATAGAGCAGAGATTGGTGTTAGTAGGGCAGTGGACGGTGTCTGTAGTTTTTTTATTATTTTATTGTTTTTTTACAGTTTTATAATTATTATATAATATATAATTAGATAATTATAATTTTTACAATATTCTTAGCAGCCCCATTATGGGGCTTTGGCGAAATATCAGGGGTTTAGACAGGGGGAATCTGTGCCACATAGGATGATTAGGGAGTGCCCATGCACCCCTGGCACACCCTGTGCACACGCCTATGCCTGCTGCTACTCTGCTTGTTCCCTTGTTGACTCGGCTTGTCTCTGACCTGAACTTGGATCCTGATTCTGCCTTGTTGCCAGTTCCTGACCCCAGCACCGTTCCTGACCACGTCTTTGTCTGATGATTCTGTACCTCGCTGCCTGCCTGCTGCTGACCTCCGATATAACCACGCTTCTGTTCCTGGCTCTGTTCCCCCATCTGGTTTGAGTGCCTGCCCAGCTGTTATCTGAATCAGCTATGCTCACCACAGTGAGTCCCTGTCTCAAATCTGCTGGGAGCTCAGACAAGCCTCGCACCTGGAACCTGCAGCCAATGCGGAGTGCCCTTTTAGACGCCTTTCACACTGTGCCACCCCGGGCGTCAGCGGTAAAGCGGCGCTATTTGGCTGCTAGCGGGGAGGTTTTAACCCCCGCTAGCATCCGAAAAGGGGTTAAATCCCACTGCATCGGCACTTTGTCGGCGGTATAACGGCGCTGCCCCAATGGACAGGAGCGGTGGAGGCGTGGTGGAGGAGCGATGTATTCACCGCTCCTCCACCGCTGCAAAGAAGCTGCTGGCAGGACTTTTTGTGACGCCCTGCCAGCGCAGCACCCCCAGTGTGAAAGCACTCAGGGTTTTCACACTGGGTTTGCAGCTGAGGCTTTTTTCAGACCTCCAGTGTGAAAGGGGTCTTAACTTCGGCTGGATCTCCATGCACGGTTACTGTTTCTGATCTGATGTTCTGCCAGCTTGCCTGGGACCGCATCGCCTGTTACAAGCACTCCTATCTACACCTGCCGGAAATCCTGTCCCTCAGTACACTCTGTTTCATCTTCAGTGGGACCTGGGCTGGAGATACAAGAGAGGCCAACCTAGTCCTTTCAGTCTCCAATTAGGTACAGGACAGTGAGTTGCCAATTATTGTGTGCATGTGTCCGCTTCTCCACCTTGCTGCTCTTAGATTGGCAACCCCATTGCTGTCTTTCTTAGCTATTGCAGGTGCCATCCAGACCATATCCAGTGTATCCACTGCGACAGTTTCTTTGGTGTCCTGCCCAGCTGGGAATCCTTTTGAGAACTATGATAAGTATAATTCGTTTTACTTCTTGTGAGTTGCTAATTGCCTCATTATTGTTTATACACTCACTACACTAAAGCCTGGTACACATTAGTAGGTTTTTTGTTGTTCAACCCAGCAGGGCTGAACGAAACAAAACTAACAGCCCCGGAGGAGCTGCTGTACTAACTGGGCAATGTTAGTACAGTGATCACCCCTGCTGTGCTATTGTGTTCTAACAGAGGGACAGCCCCCTGCTAGAACACCCTGGTCAATGCTCTCAGCTTCTGGTAAGGAGCCAGACTCATGGATAGGGGGGCGGCGGCATGGATAGGGGTGGTGGCGCCCTTAATAGACGGGCCCCCTCTTGGCCCTGACCCGTCAAGGCATGAACTTCATTAGACCTCTGAAGGTATGCTTTTGTATTTGACACCAAGCCGTCAGTCTAAAAAGAAAACAGGGACAGAGGGAGCTCCAGCCTTGCGCATTATCTTTGCAACACTGAAATTTATTTAAAAGTAGAATGGCATACTCACAAACGAGTGATAAAATCAGCCAGATGATAAAAAGTCAATGATTTGCATCATCCAGCAAGATCTGCTGGCCAGTAAACTTGGGTGGGATGAAAGTCCAAAGAAAGCTGACGTGTTTCAAGGGGTGTCCCCTCTTCTTCAGAGCCGTCAGTAATAGACCGTTGACTCTGCTGGCTTACCTTTTTTCCATAGTGCATTGTTGTGCCATCTCCTCCCCACACCCACCTCTCCATATATATATGATGATAAAGATGTAGCACCTTCCTAGTTAAGTTGCTAGGACGTTAGGTCAATTTAGTCTTTTTTGGTTCCTCTGTAATCTTTGGAGCAGTTGTTGATTTCTTGGCTGATTTCTTGGCTGTTCTGGGTTTCACAGGCATCTAGACTGATTGCTCTCTCCTGCACTTCCAGAAAGTTTTGGAATATAGGAGTGGAGCAAAGCTAATAGGCAGCCTGAATATTTATGGTACTTCAACCAATTCCTGGGGAGGTGCACACAGAAGGTGGCTGGGAAGCACATACATATACTGAGCTGTAGAACAGCAGTGTCTTCCTGTCCAAGGAGTTCCACCTGTTTAGGTGGGGGGGGGGTGGACACTGGTATAGAAAAAAGTTGTGGTAGCGCTGCCCAATAGTGAACAATCAATCGATCATTCAAGTAATAAGCTCCTGAGCTATAAAATTGCTATAAACATTGATGCATTGAAAAATACATAAACACATATTAGGTAAATAAATAAAGTCCAAGCAATCCACACAGAAAGTATTCTAGTCCATCTTCATATTTCAATATTTGCACCACCATATAACAAGAGTGCTCCGTCACCAGGTGAAATGCTGGCTCACCTCAGGACAAGACCCTCAAAACGGCCAACAGAGCATAATGGTAATTCCAAATGAAGAGAAGGAAAAAGACCGCTGCTCACAGGTGATACAATCAGTAACACTCCAAGGTTGCTCCTGTGAGGTGGGGTGCACGCCCTGCCACTGCCGCAGAATTCATGGAACAGAGAAACTTCGGATCGGCAGCACACCCACACAGGAAGTAAAGTAGAAAGTCTTTCTTGAAGCATAAATGTAATAAAAACACTGGATGGGTACCGGCAGGGGAAATGCATGTAGGCTGACGCGTTTCACACTATAGAAGTGCTGTTTTTGCAACAGCTGAGTCTGATTTTAATGATATGCATTTGTGCTGTTATGTGATTCGCGTGTTATAAAAGAGATTGTAGCTTTTGTAATGTGGTGGTTTTGACAAAGCACATCGCAAAATGTGGAAAGTTTCAAGCGGTATGAATACTTTTTCAAGGCACTGTATACCATAGTTTGAAGACGCTATTTGTGCGAAAAAATTTTTATATACATTTCATTTGGGCACAGTGTTGCATGATTGAGGAATTACCAGTTAAATTAGCACAGTGCCACGCTTCTTCCTGAGGACCACTTACTGAAGTCCTAGGACAAACAGAGCCACCACATGACTCGAATACACCTCTTTTAAGCTCCCCATGCCTTGAAGAATGATTGTTGCTTTAAAGTAATGTATGGGCATGGCATAATGATGTAAAAAAAAATAATAATGTGAACAAAACCAAAACATAAAAGTCCAAAGTGAATAACAAACATCTATGGAAGGTCCATTAGAGTTCAGAATAAAGTGAAAGTGAAAGGTCCTTCACTTCACTTTGGACTTTTATGTTTTGGTTTTGTTCACATTTAATTTTGCATCGCCTATTTTACCCTTCCAGGTTCCCACGTGACGCTATTCACTTGCTCACTTAGTGCCTCACTTTTGTTTTTATTTCTATTTTGCACTGTATGTCTAGTGACGTGTTGGCTGCTTATTTTGTTCTCTATGCACAATTTTTTCCTTTTTTACTATGGCATTATGATGGTCATTCTTTGCATTAGGGTAAAATAGACATGTGCGTTCAGTTTAGTAGCGAATTGAAATTCGGGCGAATTTTCGTTTTTTGGAAATTCGGATGCCCACCAGTGCCGCCTATCAGTGCCTTTCAGTGCAGCCTCATTGGTGCCCATCAGTGCAGCCTATCAGTGTATCCTATCAGTACCACCTATCAGTGCCTATCAATGCCCACCAGTGCCGACTATCAGTGAAGCCTCATCAGTGCCTCCTCATCAGTACCCATCAGTGAAGGGGAAAAATTACTTATTTGCAAATTTTATAACAGAAACAAAGAAAAACTTTTCAGTCTTTTTTAGTTTATTTAGCAAAAATTAGAACCCCAGTGGTGATTAAATACCATCAAAAGAAAAACTTCATTTGGGTACATATTGAAGTGATTAAAAATTGCGCCTCTTTGACTTAATGACCGCACTCCCGGTGAATGCAGCCTCCCAATCATATAGAATTATTTTTGAGGGGTTCTTCCTCTGTTTTCTATGAGTCCCGCTTACATGAAGTTTTCTAATCAAGCATCAGTGAATTGCTCTCGAACATAACTTTCCTCCTATTACACAACTTGTCAAACTTTTAAAGACGGATTCCGGTCGGGGGAGCCCGGCGTCTCTTAATCATCAGCCGTGGGAGAAAAAGGAAAAGGACTTAAAAGCCATTTAAAATGCCGTATTGTGTCTTAGAATGTAATTTATAGCATCATACATCATAAGCGGTATCTATATAATTTATGGAATAGCTCTCTGTCTACCTGCCATAAATCATATATTGTCTGGAAAAAAAAAAAACAATCAAGAAGCGAAGCAAAAAATTCAAGCTTGTCACATTTCTTTCCCTGGCGGGGGATAAAGAAGATTCACATGGTGACGGGTCTTCTGTTTTAAATGCCGCTTTATGCCTTGATACACCTCCTTAAAGTGGTTGTAAACCCTTACAACACACTTTTTGCTATAGATAAGCCTATATTAAGGCTTACCTGTAGCTACCCTGGATATCTCCTAAACCTTTACGGTTTAGGAGATATCCCCTGAATTTGCATGTACCAGCGTCATCGATACATGCGTACTGACGTACGTGCCGTTGCTTCAGTGAGTGTGCCGTTACCGGTGGCTCCCGCGCGCGTAACTCCGGGAGCGATGTCGCCGGCCGGAGCGGTGTACGAGGACCGCTGCGGGGGCTTCGATCTCAGGTAAGTAAATCATAATGAGCTAGTATGCTATGCAAACTAGCTCATTATGCCTTTGTCTTGCAGGCTTTGTTTTTTTTTATTGGGTTTACAACCATTTTAAACCCAGTCTGTTTAGACAGTATGGTCACCTGCTGACTTCAGGGCCGTCTTTAGTATCGATTGGACCGCAGACAAACTTTTTTTTTCTTGTACCGTCCCGAATACACTTATTAATTATTTACGGGCAGTGCGAGCTCAAGGGGAAGCTGCTTTGGGCCCCACAACAATGATTGGGCCCCCGGGGCAGCTGCCCCTTTTGCCCTGTGTTAAAGACAGGCCTTGGCTGTGCAGGACACAGGGTGTTTTTCCAGTTTTTTGATGTGTAAGAAGACAATGGGATGAGTTTAGTAAAGGCAAATGGGCTGTACACTTTACAAGTGCAATCACACTCATTTTCTTCAAAGCATAGTAAATGCAGGGAAGCCCTGCTGATTTCCATCATTCAGGGGCGGACTGACCATTCGGGCTCTTGGGCACTGCCCGAGGGCCCCATGCCCTAAGGGACCCCATCAGGGTTGCCAGCCTCAATAAAACCAGGGACAGTATGTAAAAATCTGTGTTTTTTTTTTTAAATACCAAGATTATAGCTGCCCCGCATTCCCCAGTACCTTTTCAGTGTGTGTATGTGTATTCTGTGTGTCTGTGTCTGTATACTGTATGTGTGTGTGTGTGTGTATACTGTGTGGCCCCATAATCTATTGCCTGGGGGCCCCATAACCTCCTATTGCCTGGGGGTCCCATAATCTCCTATTGCCCGGGGGCCCCATAATCTTCTCCTATTGCCCGGGGGCCTCATAATCTCCTATTGCCCGGGGGCCCCATGAGTTGTCAGTCTGCCTCTGCCATCATTCAAACATGTGCAAGCAAAAATCCTGTTTTTTTTTCTTTTTTTTCCCCTTGTACTTAATTGGGGATTCTTTACAAAGTGAATATTTACCACATTTACTAGGAAAAATTAGTGCAACGAGTGCGAAGTCTTCTTGCCTTTAGTAAATCCACCCCCCATTGCCTTCCCTGAGTCCTGTCTCTGCAAATAATTAACGCGAGGTACCATGGAAGAAGCGGAGAGGGTGTAGGCTACATATCCCTTTTGTGTTTACCGTTTTAATGACCTGTAAATCAAAGAGATGAGCTTGGATCTGCATATGATGTCAATCAAAGCAACTTTTTAAGCCCCTTAACATTTATTTTACCCTAATCAGTCCTGATTCATTTCTTCTTCTCCTTTTCCCCTTAACTACTATTACCTATTACTATTTTCTTTCTTTCTTTCTTTCTTTCTTTCTTTCTTTCTTTCTTTCTTTCTTTCTTTCTTTCTTTCTTTCTTTCTTTCTTTCTTTCTTTCTTTCTTTCCTTCTTTCCTTCCTTCCTTCCTTCCTTCCTTTCTTCTTGTTTTTTTTTTTTTTTTTTAAACAATTTTTATTATGTTTTATCAATAGCATAAACAAGTAATAGGCATTGTTAGCTTTTTTATTTTTTTTTCATTTCTATTTTTTTTTTAGTCTTCCATTTTTAAACCTATTTCATTTAAATTTGTTTCATGTTTTAGTGTCCCATTTAAAACAAAAAATTTCGTTTTTAAATAACTTTGCAATGCATGATGTCAGATAGTATGTGTTTGAGCCCAGGTTCACACTGACAGCGGGACTGAAATCGTGCGCGTTCAGCTGAACTCCCGCAATTTCTTTCCCACCTTTTAGTCCCGACTTCAGTGGCGAGTTCAGAGACATCTGTGCGGGCGGGTTCCTATTCAAATCGCACCCCAAAGTCTCCGAAAGTAGTACAGACACTACTTTTGGGAATCTGTGCGGCGCCGCAAAGCCGGCGTCGCACCGGTTTGAATGGTGCCATACCCGGCAATAGCCGCCATTCTGGCATGCGATTTTGACACGTCAAATCGCATGCCAGATCGCTGCAATTTAAACCTAGGCTTAGCCCTGGTTCACAGAATGCAGCTATTTGGCATGCGATTTGACAGATCGGCGGCTATTGCCGTCCGCGGCACCGTCCGCATGGGGTTCCTAAAAGTAGTTTCTGTGCTACTTTTGGTGACTTCGGGGTGCGATTTTAATAGACATCTGTGCAGAAATCTGCACAGATGTCTCTGAAATTGCCCCCCGAAGTCGAGTTCAGCTGAACTCACACAATTTCATTCTTGCTGTCAGTGTTAACCTGGGCTGAAAGCGAATTATCAAAATACTATTTTTGTTATATAATAGAATATTGATCAGTTACTTTCAGTTACTGTAAAACAAAAATTGTCTGACACCATGCATTACAAAGTTATTTACAAATTAAATAAAAGCATATTTTTTTTATAATGTACTTTGTTTCAAATGTGACAGGAAAAAAAAATTAACTAAAATCATTTTTGCAGGACAATATCACTAAAAAAAAGCCTTGTACAGTATGCCTTAAATAAAAAAATAAAAAAATAATAATAATATTATATATAAATAATTTTGTGATATTAAAGGGTAACTTCATTATTGTGAAAAAATAAATAATATAACATATAAATACATATATATATATATATAAAATAAAAAAAAAATAAATAAATATATACACGGTATATATATATATATATATATATAATTTTGTGATATTAAAGGGTAACTTCACTATTGTGAAAAAATAAATAATATAACATATACAATTGCTACACAAGCCATATTGTAATTTAATGTATTTAAAAATGACCTTTCCTTTTTAATTTGCAGTGGCTGTAATTTCCTGTAAGATTCAATGCAATATGGTAACCTGGACGTGTTCTGTACACAGAATGTTTGGTGAGATACTCGCTAAGGGTTAATCACTCCTAAAGGGATGCAGACCATGCAGCTTCCCTCACTAGAACACTGAGAATGCACCAGGTGATTATAATCAATCAGGCTTTACCATTGACAATCAGTCCGGAATGTTTGTCCAGTTCTGTGGAGTCTCCCATATCCTTGGATAGAGACCTACCAGCACCTACCCAGTATTTGTCCTGAGGAAGCTAATTTCTATTGAAACGCGTTGACAAGCAAATGTAAAGGTGTTATTGGCTCAAACTTTTCTACTTTGATATGATATGAGATACCTTAATATTTAGATCCAACCTTCGTAATTGCATTATTGGGTAACTGGTAACTTGTGTCCATATGGGGTGTTGATTTGTATGTTTCTATGTTTTTTAATCATGTTGTAACAAAACTATATTTTTTATACAAACTTCTCCTCTCATGTGTGCCCACAAAGTCCACCTATTTTTTGAGTTCCTCAATCCTTTTTTAGATACCGTATTTATCTGTGTATAACACGCACTTTTTTCCCCTTAAAATCAGGGAAAAATCGTGGGTGCGTATTATACGCCGATCCCCTGTGATCCTGACCTGTCAGATCTAAAAAATCGGCGACCGCGATTTGAAAATGGCGCCGCCGGCGCCGAAATACACAGTGCCGGTCCTCGGCTCTTCTCGGCCACTTTCGGCTTCACTCGAGCGCCGCCCGAACCTAGCCGAGTGTACTCGGCTAGGTTCGGATAGCTCCGCTCACCGTCACACCCATCCCGAGTGGAGCCGAAAGTGAACGAGAGCCGCCGAGAAGAGCCGAGGACCGGCTCTGTGTATTTCGGCGCCGGCGGCGCCATTTTCAAATCGCGGTCGGCGATTTTGAAGCTCAGTGAGCTGCAAGGCTGGACTGGGGCAAGGCTGCACTGGGGCAAGGCTGCACTGGACACTGGGGAAGGCTGCACTGACAAGGCTGCACTGACAAGGCTGCACTGACATGGCTGCACTGACATGGCTGCACTGGGGCAAGGCTGCACTGAGAAGGCTGCACTGATGGGCATTTAAATGAAAGTTTTTTTCCCTTCAACTTCCCTCCTAAAAGTTTTTTTTTCCTTAAAATTCCCTCCTAAATTGGGGTGCGTGTTATACGCCGGTGCGTGTTATACGCCGATAAATACGGTATATTTTGGATGTTGGCATGGCGAGGATCCTCCCTTCTTATAAAATCATTAGAAAAATACTCGGGCATCAATGAATTAGAGATCTCTGTTATTACAAACGTCAAGAGGTCGACGCGTTTCACATCTTTGCTTCTTCAGGACCGTATATTCTTGCATGAATGAATGAATGAAAGATTTGTATAGCGCTACAAATGCGAACTGAATCGCCTCAAGGCGCTGGATCTGTCCTGTGTTGTCCAGCTTCTTAGAAGAGGTAGGTCTTGAGTTTTTTTCTGAAGGCCTGATGGTTTTCTTCCATGCGAATCTGAGTAGGTAGAGCGTTCCATAGCCGTGGTCCTGGGACTACGAATCTTCGTTCTCCCTTTGTTTTGTAGCGGGGTTTTGGAATAAGGAGGAGGTTTTGGTTAGAAGATCGAAGACTGCGATTGGGTGTGTAGCGTTTTATTTTCTTGCATAGGTATTGAGGGGCGTTTCCTTGTATACATTTGTGGGTGAGGCAGAGGGTCTTGAAAGTGATTCAATTCTTTACGGTTAGCCAATGTAGGCTCCTCCTTAAAACAGAGATCCTGTTCAAAAACGGAAATCTATAATTCATTGATACCTGAGTATTTTTTCTAATGATTTTATATCTGTAAAATATTTTTAACCCTTTGTAATAAAGACATCCAGTATTATTTTGTTTATACGTCCCTTACTGGTACCGTTAAAGTCCATCATATCAGCTCTGTCTCTCAAATATCCATACGATGAAGTACCCCCATAGCCTACTCAACTTCTTTTATGTATACAGAAGCGGGAACCATTGGCTCCCACTGTTGTCAATCCCAGCCAGTGAGCCAATGAGGAGAGAGGGTGGGGCCGAGCCACGGCTCCATGTGTGAATGGACATATAGATCCACGGCTCTGAAACAAGCCTGCTTTGGTGCCTCCATTGCAAGCTGCTTGCTGTGGGGGGGGGGGGGGGGCACTCAGCAGGAGGGAGGGGTCAAGAGCACAGGCGGGGCACCCGAGAAGAAGAGGACCGGGGGCTGCTCTGTGCAAAACCATTACACAGAGAAAGTAAGTATAACATGCTTGTTTGTTTTTTTGGTTTTTATTTCCTTTAAGAAAGCCTATAATATCACTTTAGATTTGCTATCTAGTGCCAGCTGGCTACCATTATCTGCTGTTTTGAAACAATAAAAAAAAAAATAATAATAATAATAATTTGTTTGCTCTGTTTTGCTAGATTATTACATCAATCTTCGCATTCCAAATCAAACAAAATATTTCAAAATGCCAAGATTCTTTAGAACCCTACAAAAGAAAAAAAGGAAACCCGGCGTTTTTAATTAATATTTCTCTTGATGCAGTTCAGCTGATAGCCCTTCAGCAGATCTGAGTGCTGCCTGCTGTCCTAACAAAAGAAACACATTTCAGGGTTTTTATAAGTTTATCAAAAGCCTTTTCAGGTCATAAGAAAAGTAGATACCTAGCCGAAAGTCTCTGTCTACTACCACCCAAATTCTTAGATATTTGCTGCCACTATGGCAACTCATATGTGTAGCACAACCCACCCCCCACCCCCAGGGAGCCGCAAGTGGAATGGGACCCCCCACCCTGCACAGCCAGGCACACCGCATCTTCACAGGCGCTCCAAGTCAGAGAACAGCCCAGTGCTTTGCTTTTGTTATTTTATTGAGGGATTATAACTTGGATAGGGGTTGGGAAATTATGGGATGCCCACTTGGCTTCACATACAGTATCTCACAAAAGTGAGTACACCCCTCACATTTTTGTTAAATATTTTCTTCTATCTTTTCGTGTGACAACACTGAAGAAATGACACTTTGCTACAATGTAAAGTAGTGAGTGTACAGCTTGTATAACAGTGTAAATTTGCTGTCCCCTCAAAATAACTCAACACACAGCCATTAATGTCTAAACCGCTGGCAACAAAAGTGAGTACACCCCTAAGTGAAAATGTCCACATTGGGCCCAATTAGCCATTTTCTCCTCCCGGTGTCATGAGACTCATTAGTGTTACAAGGTCTCAGGTGTGAATGGGGAGCAGGTGTGTTAAATTTGGTGTTATCGCTCTCACTCTCTTATACTGGTTGCCGGAAGTTTAATATGGCACCTCATGGCAAAGAACTCTCTGAGGATGTGAAAAAAAGAATTGTTGCTCTACTTGAAGATGGCCTAGTCTATAAGAAGATTGCCAAGACCCTGAAACTGAGCTGCAGCACGGTGACCAAGACCATACAGCGGTATAACAGGACAGGTTCCACTCAGAACAGGCCTCGCCATAGTAGACCAAAGAAGTTGAGGTCATGTGCTCAGCGTCATATCCAGAGGTTGTCTTTGGGAAATAGATGTATGAGTGCTGCCAGCATTGCTGCAGAGGTTGAAGGGGTGGGGGGTCAGCCTGTCAGTGCTCAGACCATACGCCGCACACTGCATCAAATTGTTCTGCATGGCTGTCGTCCCAATAGGAGGGTCTCTTCTAAAGATGATGCACAAGAAAGCCCGCAAACAGTTTGCTGAAGACAAGCAGACTAAGGACATGGATTACTGGAACCATGTCCTGCGGTCTGATGAGACCAAGATAAACTTATTTGGTTCAGATGGTGACAAGCGTGTGTGGCGGCAACCAGGTGAGGAGGACAAAGACAAGTGTGTCTTGTCTACAGTCAAGCATGGTGGTGGGAGTGTCATGGTCTGGGGCTGCATGAGTGCTGCCGGAACTGGGGAACTACAGATCATTGAGGAAACCATGAATGCCAATATGTACTGTGACATACTGAAGCAGAGCATGATCCCCTCCCTTCAGAGACTGGGCCGCAGGGCAATATTCCAACATAACGACCCCAAACACACCTCCAAAATGACCGCTGCCTTGCTAAAGAAGCTGATGGCCTAAACCCTAAACCCTATTGAGCATCTGTGGGGCATCTTCAAGTGGAAGGTGGAGGAGCGCAAGGTCTCTAACATCCACCAGCTCCATGATGTTGTCATGGAGGAGTTGAAGAAGACTCCAGTGGCAACCTGTGAAGATCTGGGGAACTCCATCCACAAGAGGGTTAAGGCAGTGCTGGAAAATAATGGTGGCCGCACTAAATATTGACACTTTGGGCCCAATTTGGACATTTTCACGTAGGGGTGTACTCACTTTTGTTTCCAACGGTTTAGACATTAATGGCTGTGTGTTGAGTTATTTTGAGGGGACAGAAAATGTATACTGTTATACAAGCTGTACACTCACTACTTTACATTGTAGCAAAGTAATACAGTGGGGGGGGGGTATTTTGGGACTTTGAATGAAGCCAGGGTAAGGTCCTGGGCTTCCATCCCTATCAATATAATGAGAGAAAATAAGGGGGCAAGAGGGTGGGACTTTACATGAACCATGTAGTAGCAATTGAATAAATATGTGGATATGTGGAAAAATATATTTAATGGTACACAACATAGATATATATACATAATATGCATAAGGTTGGAGGTGAACTTCCACATGATAAACAGATACTAACATGTATAAAATTCAAACTACAGGAATTTTATACATTTCAGGATGCTGGACACATGAAATACTATAGCAGGGATCAGCAGGGGGGGGTGTATTTTGAAGTCTGAGATTAGAGCCTGGGATTAGAGCCAGAGTCATCAAAATAGGGTGGGCTCGGAGCGCAGAACACTGCGTCCCAATCCCACCCTGTTGTGTAGCATAGCAAATTAATTTTCACTATTTTCACACTAACGTTCCTCCCTGCCAATCAGCAGGCAGGTCAGTGAGACCTGTCTCCTGATTGGCCAAAGCACTAGGCGATCTTATTGGATGCTTACCGCTTTGGCAGAAGAGGAGACATGGCGGAGGAAGCCTGAGGAGCCGAGCGGACAGAGGAGCCACAGCCGCCACTTCCCTTCGAGGAGAAGAGCCGCCGAGGAGGAGGGCCCCGTCACTCCAGGAGATGAGCAGAGCCCTGCCACATGAGCTGTAAGTGCCACCGGACTGGCCGCGGGGGGAGGGGGGTTAGTGAAGTGAGTGTGACAGCCGAGCCTGGCTGCAGTTGATGGACACAAGTGGCTGCATTTGACGGGCACAAGAGGCTGCATTTGATGGGCACAAGTGGATGCAATTGATTGGCACAAGTGGCTGCATATACTGGGCACAAGTGGCTGCATATGATGGGCACAAGTCATTGCATTTGATGGGCACAAGTGGCTGCATATGATGGGCCCAATGGCTGCATATGATGGAGCACAAATGGCTGCATATGATGGGCACTAGTGGCTGTATTTGATTGGCACAAGTGGCTGCATATGATGGGCACAAATGGCTGCATATGATGGGCACAAGTGGCTGTATTTGATTGGCACAAGGGGCTGCATATGATGGACGCAAGTGTCTTCATATGATGGACACAAGTGCCTGCATTTGATGGGCACAAGTGGCTGAATATGATGGGCACAAGTGGATGCATATGATGGGCACAAGTGGCTGCATACGATGGGCACAGTGGCCGCGTTTGATGGGCACATGTGGCTGCATTTGACAGGCACAAATGGCTGCATATACTGGGCACAAGTGGCTGCATTTGATTGGCACAAGTGGATGCATTTGATTGGCACAAGTGGCTGCACATACTGGGCACAGTGGCTGCATTTGATGGGCACAATGGCTGCATTTGATGGGCACAGTGGCTGCATTTGATGGGCGCAGTGAGGCTGCAATTGATAGGTCCTAATACACATCTCCTCTTCCCTGTCATCAGTCGCTCCTGTCCCGACACAGCAGACCTCCATTCTCTCCTCACTAAATGCCTGCACTCTTTCCCTGCCACAAGTTCCTGATAGAGTCCTATGTAAAGGGGGGCTCTTGATGTGATGGGAAGACTGCTGATGTAATGGGGTCTCCAGATGTAAAGGGAGAATACTAATTTTAAAAGAGGAATACCAATGTTAAAGTTGGACTCTGATGGGAAGGAGGCCACACATTTAAGGGCCATTGCAGATGTAAAGGAGGACTGCTGATGTTAAGTATAGAGAGCTCCTGATTTAAAGGGCCACTGCTGATGTCAAGAGAGGACTCCTGTGTGTATGCAAGACAAGTTTGAGCCAACATCCGTCGGAAAAATACCATGGATTTTGTTGTCGGAAAATCCTATTGTGTGTACAGGGCATTAGAGTCCCCTTATGCCGCATACACACAATCGGACATTCCGACAACAAAATCCTGGATTTATTTCCGACGGATGTTGGCTCAAATTTGTCTTGCATACACACAGGTCGCACAAATCTTGTCAGAAATTCCGAACGTCAAGAACGCGGTGACGTACAACATGCACGACGAGCCGAGAAAAATGAAGTTCAATAGCCAGTGCGGCTCTTCTGCTTGATTCCGAGCATGCGTGGCTCTTTGTGCGTCAGAATTGTGTACACACGATCGGAATTTGCGACAACGGATTTTGTTGTTGGAAAATTTGAGAGCCTGCTTTCAAATTTTTGTTGTCGGAAATTCCAACAACAAATGTCTGATGGAGCCTACGCGCGGTCGGAATTTCTGACAACAAGCTCACATCGAACATTTGTTGTCGGAAATTCCCACCATGTGTACGCGGCATTAGGGATACTTTCGATTGCCATGACCTCAATGCACCAAAAATCTTTATTATGTGCCTGGAGCAAATGGCGTGGGACACTATGTTTGTCAGGGCCTTTTTTAATGGATTTGTGGTGTTCACCCACTCTCGTACGAAGAGTACCTATTGTACAGCCAACATACAATAAATTGCATGGACACAGGGCCGCCATCAGGGGGGTACAGGCAGTACCCATGTAAGGGGCCTGAACGTCCCTAGGGGCCCGCCTGGCCAGGGCCCACTCCCCCTGCAGCAGCACAAGAAATATAACTGTCACCTGTGCCGTCGCTAGCCTGCGCCCGCTGTAGAGAAGGAGAATGAGAATCCTCAGCCTCCTATCACTTTCACTAGCCCCCCTCCCCCTCGTTCGCTCGCTGTAGAGAAGAGGAAAAAAGTATTATATAATACTGTACAGCAAGCCAGAGCGAGCCTGCGCTGCCTTTCTGACTAGTGGATCCCCTCTCCCGTTCCCCCGCCCCCCTCAGCAGGTGATCGCGGCCAGCACTCGCTCTTCCTTCCCTGGCTGCTGCTGCTGTGAGGTTAGTTTGCAATATGATTGGCCGGGACACGGACACGGGGTGTGGTCAGCGGTGAATGTGGACCCAGCCCTATCAGATGCATGCAGATAGATACAAGCAGCATGGAGGGTAAGGCAATAAAAAGTTAGTGTGTGCTGCTGTGCCCCCTGTGCTGTAGTCGATTTGGACTTTATTCAATCTCCTTCTCCTTGGCTGACAAGCTGGCATGTTTGAGTTGCAGTGTGAAAATGGATGAGGATGACTCTGGGTGGAGATGAGTTATAATGTGGAGAGTCATCCTCATCCATTTTCATACTGCAACTCAATCATCTTCATCCCCAGCCAGCACCATCCATCCCTCCAGTCTCCACAAAGTATCCCCCATCCCCGCCCAGCACCATCCATCCCTCTCCACAATATATCCCCACCTCCGCCCAGAATCCTGGAGAGGGATGGATAGTGCTGGGCGGAGGTGGGGATATATTGTGGGAGGGATGGATGGTGCTGGGCGGAGGTGGGGATATATTGTGGGAGGGATGGATGGTGCTGGGCGGAGGTGGGGATATATTGTGGAGAGGGATGGATGGTGCTGGGTGGAGGTGGGGATATATTGTGGGAGAGATGGATGGTGCTGGGCGGAGGTGGGGATATATTGTGGAGAGGGATGGATGGTGCTGGGCGGAGGTGGGGATATATTGTGGGAGGGATGGATGGTGCTGGGTCGGAGGTGGGGATATATTGTGGGAAAGATGGATGGTGCTGGGTCGGAGGTGGGGATATATATTGTGGGAGGGATGGATGGTGCTGGGCGGAGGTGGGGATATATTTTGGAGTGGGATGGATGGTGCTGGGCGGAGGTGGGGATATATTGTGGAGAGGGATGGATGGTGCTGGGTCTGAGGTGGGGATATATTGTGGGAGGGATGGATGGTGCTGGTCGGAGGTGGGGATATATTGTGGGAGGGATGGATGGTGCTGGGCGGAGGTGGGGATATATTTTGGGAGGGATGGATAGTGCTGGGCGGAGGTGGGGATATATTGTGGGAGGGATGGATGGTGCTGGGCGGAGGTGGGGATATATTGTGGAGAGGGATGGATGGTGCTGGGAGGAGGAGGGGATATATTGTGGGAGGGATGGATGGTGCTGGGCGGAGGTGGGGATATATTGTGGAGAGGGATGGATGGTGCTGGGCGGAGGTGGGGATATATTGTGGAGAGGGATGGATGGTGCTGGGCGGAGGTGGGGATATATTGTGGGAGGGATGGATGGTGCTGGGCGGAGGTGGGGATATATTGTGGAGAGGGATGGATGGTGCTGGGAGGAGGTGGGGATATATTGTAGGAGGGATGGATGGTGCTGGGCGGAGGTGGGGATATATTGTGGGAGGGATGGATGGTGCTGGGCGGAGGTGGGGATATATTGTGGGAGGGATGGATGGTGCTGGGCGGAGGTGGGGGTATATTTTGGGAGGGATGGATAGTGCTGGGCGGAGGTGGGGATATATTGTGAGAGGGATGGATGGTGCTGGGCGGAGGTGGAGATATATTGTGGAGAGGGATGGATGGTGCTGGGAGGAGGTGGGGATATATTGTGGGAGGGATGGATGGTGCTGGGCGGAGGTGGGGATATATTGTGGAGAGGGATGGATGGTGCTGGGCGGAGGTGGGGATATATTGTGGGAGGGATGGATGGTGCTGGGCGGAGGTGGGGATATATTGTGGGAGGGATGGATGGTGCTGGGTGGAGGTGGGGATATATTGTGGAGAGGGATGGATGGTGCTGGGCAGAGGTGGGGATATATTGTGGGAGGGATGGATGGTGCTGGGTGAAGGTGGAGATATATTGTGGAGAGGGATGGATGGTGCTGGGCAGAGGTGGGGATAGTGTTAGGTGGGCCCTTGAGGAATGTTGGTGGTTAGGCCTCGGGGGGCCCAGGCGTGAAGCTGTGTAAGGGGCCCCAAAATTTCTGATGATGCCCTGCATGGACATCGCAGAACATAAACAACATAGTCTATTGAACAGGTAATAAATTGTCTAATCTGGAAGGAAGTTCCCTGTTTGTTCACAACAGGAACAGCCATGGGTAATCGATTGACATGTGAGACAACCTCGTTTCCTACATTGGAAAATGCCTGTTCTACTATCAAAATATGTTCTGATGTCAGAAAGAGGTCTGTTGTTAGGCTGTTCTAACTTGCTAGGAGCAATGACATTTTTAGCATATTTAAGCCACGCCCATTATTGTCTTTTCCATCCCTAGGCGTCCCTCATTCTCAAGTTCCAAAGTTGGGAGGTATGTATAAATCCTGTATAATATTAATAACTTTAGGAAAAAAAATAAAACATGGGCGACCAGGCTGGATTTTTAATGCAGAAGACACGTGTTATGTTTCTGCCTTAAAGTTACTTACCCGGCGGCACCGCCTGTCAAGCTCCCCCATTGAGTCCAACAAGAGTGCGCTGCAACTGCGAGCCAAACACAGATGCGGTGTGTTTTTATTTTATTTTTTTATTAAATCCCTTTTGGTATTAGAAAATAAAAACAGACATTCAGGAGGCGGCAGGATCACACATAATATAAATGGATATTAATATTTATAAGTAATACCACCAGGGATGATTGATCCAGGAAATATCTGATTGTCTTAGGGGATCAAGGAGGCTTTTTTTCCTCCTGATAAAATGAAATAAATAAATAAATAAATGGCCATTTACTTTAGAAGACCTATGTTTTTGTTTTTTTTTCCATAAAGATTTTATTTAGTGTAAAGGTAACAAGTAACACTTCACATCAAATGACACGATAAGGCACTTAACAAGCAGGATATAAAGGCAAAGACAAAAAGGATGCAGGATACAACTTATGTAGGTTATAATAATAGAGTAACCTGCAACACAACCAGATAAACATTGTGGTAAAGGTGGGGTGGAGGCTCATTGTTCATTTTACCCTCCCCTCTCTCCTCCCCCCTAGGTGATATGGCCCAACTGAGGGAGGGAGGTGGCTAGTACGGTTGGGTACAGTAAAAACATCTTGAGTGAGCTATCCATAAGGGCATGTGGGTAGGCTCTTGGTGAGATGCAATTGTGATGGTCAGCCATCAGGTAGATAGCCAACAAAGAAAAGGTAAAGACATGGGGTATGGGGGGAAAGGGAGAGGAAGGGGCAAATAGGTAAGGATAGAAAAGGTAGGACAGGCAGGGAGAGGGGAGAAAGAGGAAAAAGAGAAAAAAAAGGGGGGGGGTGAAAAAGGGGAAAAGGGGTCAGGGAGGGAAGAGGTCGAGCAGGCGCCACAGGTGACGCCCCTCGGAGGGCCCACTCCCCACCACATCCCTCCGACTGATAAGAGTCCACAGTTAGGGTTAAAATTCATGCGCCCTCCTTTACGATACATGTTGGCGTCAGCGTTCAGTGGTCATGAAGTGGATCCAGCACGACCAGGTGAATGAAAATTTGTTCGTTCTTTCCTGTGAAATATGGATCAGTTCTTCCATTTCTTTTATTTTACATAGTCTCCTAAACCATTCACCAATCGTTGCAGTGTGTATGGAGCGCCAGTGGATTGGGATGCATAATCTGGCTGCATTCACCATATGCATAGCCAAAGACTTATAGTATTTTTTCTTTGATCAAGATGTGTGATGTAGGAGAAATTGTGCGGGGGTTAAGTCCAGGGTATAAGTAGTAACATGTGAAATAATTTCACTGACCTCTCTCCAAAAGGGTTGAAGGCATTCACAGTCCCACCAGATGTGGAGCATAGTTCCTTCTTGTCTTCCGCATCTCCAACATGTGTTGGGAACAGAGGGGGAAAATTTATGAAGCCACAAAGGGGTCCTATACCATCTGGTGGCAATTTTGTCGCCATTTTCCTGAATGGCCACGTTTAGGGAGCATTTGTGGGCATATTCATAGATGGTATCCCACATTTCCGCGGTGAGGAGCGTTTGAAAGTCTCAGTCCCAAGCCGTCTGTGAGGAGGCTGGAGCGGGGGTCAGCTTGGATGAGAGGAGAGTGTAAAGGGTGGATATTAGGTGTCTTTGCAATGTTTCGTGGTGGCAAAGGGATTCGAAGGGAGTGAGTTGTCTAGTCCAACAGGACCGATGTGAATGGGTCGAGAGAAAATGACGAATTTGTCTATACGACCAAAAGGAGAATGAGGTAGTTTTGGAGGTTTTTACCAAGCTCTCGAAGGGGAGAGGGGCTTCCTTCGAGAAAAAGCGGAGAGCTAGGACATCCTCATGTGGCCATTTGTGAATAAAAAAGAAGCGAGAATCACCCGGGGGGAAAGCTGGGTTCTCTTTTAGGGAAGTTAAAGGGCCTAGCACTGAGGCAGATAACCCGGACTTGGTCGCTCCCCTAAAGGCCAAAAGGGAGGGGTGGATGAGAGGATGTGTGAAGGTCGCTTGTGGCCAGTGTTTGTGAGATAACCAGGGAAGTAGATGTAAAGGAACCGGTATAAGAGATTTTTCCAGAGACACCCAGGTCTTTCTAGTGGTGTGAACTATCCTAGTGAGATGACACGCCAGGTAGTATCGGAAAGGATCTGGAAGGCCGATGCCCCCATCCTTTTTCTGCAGCATATGGCGAGAATATTTTATGTGGGGTGGAGAGTTATTCCAGATAAAGGCAGAACATGTTTTGTGGTAGGCTGAGAAAAAAGCCGGGGTGAGATGGATGGGGATAGTTTGCATAAGATAAAGTAATCTCGGCAAAATGATCATTTTAATCAGTGCAGAATGGCCAAACCAGGAAACATTTAAGCCCATCCACTCCTTCAGGTGGGTTTGAATTTTGGTGAGGGCTATGTGAAAGTTAGACATATAGAGGTCCGACAGCCGGTGGTAATTCTGATTACCAAGTATGTGATTGCCTCCTTCTCCCATCGGAATGGAAAGACATCCCAACAGTGAAGTACCTCCTGAGTAGGAAGCGTAACATTCAGGGCGTGTGATTTTGAATAATTGATCTTGAGGTTGGATAGACTGCCAAAGAGCTCAAGATTTTTCAGTAAATTGGGCAATGAGATGCGGGGCGATTTCAGGGACAGTAGGATATCGTCCGCATAGGCCGCAACTTTGAATTCTCTCCCACCGACCGTCAGACCCCCAATGTCAGGATTGGTTCTAATTCTGTTGAGAAGGGGCTCCAGAGTCAAAATGTAAATTAGGGGGGATAAAGGACATCCCTGGTGTGTGCCATTACTGATGG
Organism: Aquarana catesbeiana; assembly: GCF_042186555.1. Taxonomy (NCBI): domain Eukaryota; kingdom Metazoa; phylum Chordata; class Amphibia; order Anura; family Ranidae; genus Aquarana; species Aquarana catesbeiana. Next base: position 16,917,470 of record NC_133336.1, read on the forward strand.
AGAAGGCATTTGATTGGTGGCCATTAACCCTTACTTTAGCGGAGGGGTTTGAATATAGGGCCAGCACATGTGAGAGCATGCGGGGTGCCAGGCCTACTGCCACGAGCACTTCCCACATATAATCCCATGCCACTCGGTCAAATGCCTTCTCAGCATCAAGAGAGAGGAAAAACCCTTGTGAATTAGAGGATGTAAGCCAGTGGTGGAGATTTAGGGTAGTGTAGGCCAGGGACAATTGGGTTTTCCCTGCCTTCCCTACCACGGAGAAAACCTACCTGATCTAAGGAAATGAGTTCGGGAATCAGAGGGAGCAGTCTGTTGACCAGGATTTTTGCGTAGATTTTGATATCCACGTTCAGAAGAGATATGGGCCTATAGTTTGAAACTTGGGCGGAATCTTTACCTTCCTTTGGGATTACGGCTATGTGTGCCATAAGCATTCCTTCTGGCAGCATCTGGGTGTCTGCAAATGTATTGAAGGTGGAGAGAAGTCTAGGGTCAAGGGTGTCTAGGAATGACTTGTAATACTGGAGAGTGAAGCCGTCTGGGCCTGGACTCTTACCAGTTTTCATCAGTTTAATTGCCAACTCCAGTTCTCCTATAGTAAGGGGGTATGCTTTTTGTTTTTTGCCTTCCTCTGAAACTGATGATTTAGAGTTCTATGGATTCAGTTTTTTTTTTTTTTTTTTTAAGTTGGACTCAATAACTGTCTGTCCTTTCTATCTAACCTTTAATTTATGAAATTGAAAGGAAGTACTCCCTTGCATATAGATAAATTCCTGCTGGATATCCAAATTATCCAGTCAGGCTTAAAATGGCTTAAGCTGGCCACTGACGGTTCGCATCTCAGCCTGGTTCAGCAGGGACTGGCCAAGATTCAAGCCATAAGTGTCCAATCGAATAACCGTATATATATATATATATATATATATATATATATATATATATATATATATATATATATATATAAGAAGCTGCTAGAATGCTAGGATATGTTCTTCACAACTCAAAATACTAAATACACAATGTGCAGCTCTATTAATGATGATTGGAAAAAGTGATAACCAAATCAAAAATGTGCAATATCCCATAAAAGGTGCAATGTTCCATAAATCTCTTGCAAGATTCCAAATATAACACCACTTCACAAGGCTCCACCACCAAGCTGAGCATACATCGCTTTTGGTCCGTCGGAACAGCATACAGACGATCGGTTTTCCCGATAGGAATTGGTTCCGTCGGAAATATTTAGAACACGTTCCATTTCTAGGTCCGTCAAAATTTTCGAAAAAAACAAACAGATGAGGCCTACACACGATCAGAATAGACGATGGAAAGCTTCCGTCTGACTTTTCTGTCGGACATTTCTCTCGTGTGTACGCAGCATAAATTCTGTCAATATTGTATTCTTAGGTTACTGCAATATTCTTATTGTATTCGTGCGATTCTAAGGCCCTGAGGAAGCGGGGTTTCAAGCGAAATGCGTAGGCCATATATTTGATCCATCGTACCAGGATCAGCACATCCTGAACTCAATTAACAGTAACTGTATTTTTACAACCGTAATATGTTCTTAACTAATAGATGAAAAATAAAAGTTTTAATACACTTTTTAACATTTGTGGTATATATCTTTATTCAAATCCTACATAAGGTACGTACAAAGTCCCACCCCACTTTACTTTGACTTTTGATTTCATAATCCACATGAAGCAGTGGTGGGGATGAACTTGGAGAAAGCTCTAACCAGGTCATGGCTTCCGTGTACGCCCAGTTGATGATACAGAGACCACTTGTGTATGCAGAGTGCAGATGGCAGGAGACAGAAGAGGATCTGGGATACAGGCTGAGGTCAGGGTGGGCAGCTGAAAAGAGCAAACAAAGAAGAAGTGGGGGTCAGTACATGGGAAGTCAGGCACCGAATACACAAAATACTAAGGCAAATAGGAGCTCAGAGAACTAGGAAGTTGCTAATGCTTAGGCAACGAAGGCTGAACTCAGCACTAGGGAAGAAAACTAGGAAGTGGACCAGGAAGTGATAGAAGGGAAAGGAATTTTAAACCCCATAGTTTAGCAGATGGCGCCCATAGGTGAGCACAGAAGCCAAACAACATCAGAATAGAATCAGAGGTCTAGTAGAACCTCTGAGCAAGGAGGTGAAAATTACACAGGCAGAAAACTGCAGGCTAAACGTTGACCCTTGATTAGGGATGGGCGAACGGTTGGGCTGAGCATTTAGTTTGGGCCGAACATTTGCCTGTTTGCCGGGAGTTCCCTCGAACACCCTGCAATGCACTGAGCACTGCACAGTACATTCTGCACCCAGATTGGGCAAAGCTTTGCCCAATCAGGGTGCAGTGTAAGCTGGGGGTTAAGGAGTAGGGCCAGGATCTGTGGTTTTTACTTTTTGACACTTTTTTTGGTGAATAGATAGGGGTACAATGTACCCGATACCCATTCACATACTTGGGGGGGGCCCAATCAGGGTGCAGTGTAAGCTGGGGGTTAAGGAGTAGGGCCAGGATCTGTGGTTTTTACTTTTTGACACTTTTTTTGGTGAATAGATAGGGGTACAATGTACCCGATACCCATTCACATACTTGGGGGGGGCAGGTACTGGGGGCCCCTTAATTCCGATAAGCCCCCCCCGCAGACCCCCACAACCACAGCCCAGGGTTGTCGGGAAGAGGCCCTTGTTCCCATCAATATGGGAACAAGGTGCTTTGGGGCAGGGGGGCAGAGCCTCCCCCCGCTCCAAAGCACCTATCCTCCCCATGTTGAGGGCATGTGGCCTGGTATGGTTCAGGAGGGGGGCGCTCGCTCGTCCTCTCCCCTTTCCTGACCTGCTGGGTTGCATGCTCGGATAAGGGTCTGGTATGGATTTTGAGGGGGCCCCATGCCGTTTTTTCTTTTTTTTTGCGTGGGGTTACTCTTAAAATCCATACGAGACCCGAAAAGGCCTGGTATGGACTTGGGGGGGGGGGGGGGGGTGGCATTTTTTTTCCCTTATTTTTTTAATAGCTGGGTGGCGGCAATTGTAGTGATTTTAAATGGGATTTGTCTTCTTTTTCTTTAGAAATATCATTTAACATAATAATAACATGTTTTTTGCATGTTACAGATGCGCCACTTTACAGGCACATTAAGGGGACCCCCCAGGCACTACATTTAAAGTAATTTTTCATTTTTATTGTCACACTTTAAGCATAAATAAAATCATTGCTCCTGAAAAAACAATCGTTTTTTAAAAATATTTTTTTATTGATTGATGTCCCCCAAGGCCGTACCCAGAGCCCCATACCCCTTTTATGGCCAATTACTTGCATATGAGCCTTCAAAATGGGCACTTTAGATTTATCCTGTTTGGCTCCCATAGCCTAAAATGGGGTTCGTTGTTCAGGTTAAAACATTTCCCCTGTTTGGGAGTTCTGCTGCAAACCGAACAGGGGGGTGTTTGGGGGCTTTTTTTTTTTTTTAGGTTTTTTTTTTAGGTTTTTTTTTTCCCTTATTTCGAAGGTCTGGTATTTTTGACGTGAATGAAAAAAATCGAATCTATAATGAATTCTTAATCACCAATTTGTAATTTTTTTCAAAATGGTAAAATCTGACTAAGAAGACATTTTATTGAAACCTTAAAAAAAAAAGAAAGAGAACATGTTGTAATTTCTATTTAATGGTTAGACATGGTGTCCCCAGGTGTGTGTGTCTATAACAGTTACTATGAAATAAGAAAGCTTTAGACAGAATCACCAAAGAGCAGAGAAAATCAGTTAATCAAAAAGTTTCAAGGGAGCAGAGGCCAGGCTACCGAGACCATAGACCGACCTGGAAGCGGTAAATATATTGAAGTGGATAGTAGCTGATTCAAACCATGGCAGAGAATCTTATGTAGCAATCAAAGGACCCATTCAATTCACACAAAGTGTTATGTACCCCGGAGACCACATTGGTTACAGATACGCTATACACAAAGAGATATATTTATAGCGACGGGCACTGAGCTGTGTTTTTTGTCAAATTTTAGGCTTAAATTTGATATTGTAAGATAGCGAAAAAAAAGAAAAGGAAAGGAGAAAAGAAATGAGGGAAAGGGACAGGGAAGGAAAGCGGAAGAAAAGGAAAGGAAAGGGTGAAAAAAGAAAAGAAGGAAAGGCACAGAGAAGAAAAGGAAAGGCACAGAGAAGAAAAGGAAAGGCACAGAGAAGAAAAGGAAAGGCACAGAGAAGAAAAGGAAAGGCACGGAAAGGAAAGGAAAGGAAAGGAAAGGAAAGGAAAGGAAAGGAAAGGAAAGGAAAGAGGGAAAGGACAGGAAAGGAAAAGGGAAGAAAGGGAAAGGAAAGGGGAAGAAAAGAAAAGAAGGAAAGGAACGGGGAATGAATGGAAAGGAGAGGAAAAGAAAAAAACGAAAAGAGGGAAGGGGACAGGGAAGGGAAAGGAAAGGAAATAGAAAGGAAAAGGAAAGAAAATAAAAGAGGTAAAAGAAAAGGGAATGGTCAAGGAAAAGTGAAAGGAAAGGGAAAGGAAAGGAAAGGAAAGGAAAGGAAAGGAAAGGAAAGGAAAGGAAAGGAAAGGAAAGGAAAGGAAAGGAAAGGAAAGGAAAGGAAAAGGAAAGAAATGGAAGGAAAAGAAAGGAAAAGGAAAGGAAAATGAAAGGAAAAGGGAAGGGAAGGAAAAGGAAAAGGAAAAGGAAAAGGAAAAGGAAAAGGAAAAGGAAAAGGAAAAGGAAAAGAAAATGAATGGAAAAGGAAAAGAAAAGGAACAGGAAAGGAAAAGGGAAAAGAAAAGAAAAGAGGGAAAGGGACAGGAAAGAAAAATGGAAGAAAGGGAAAGGAAAGGGGAAGAAAAGAAAGGAAGGAAAGGGACATGAAATGAATGAAAATGAAAGGAAAAGAAAAAAAAGAAAAGAAATAAAGGAAAGGGACAGGGAAGGAAAGGAAAAGGTAAGGAAAATGAAAGGAAAGGGAAGTAAAGGAAAGGTAAAGGAAAAGAAAATGAAAGGAAAAGAAACAGTAAAGTAAAGGGGAAAAGAAAAGAGGGACAGGAAAGAAAAGGGGAAGAAAAGGAAAGGAAAGGGGAAGAAAAGAAAAGAAAAGAAGGAAAGGGACAGGGAATGAATGGAAAGGAAAGGAAGGAAAGGGAAAGAAAAGAAAAGAGGGAAAAGAAAAGGGAATGGTCAAGGAAAAGTAAAAGTAAAAGGAAAGGAAAAGGAAAGGGAAAAGGAAATGAAAAGGAAAGAAAAGGAAAGGAAAGGAAAGGAAAGGAAAGGAAAGGAAAGGAAAGGAAAAGGAAAAGAAAATGAGGCCACAGTTCGGAGACCATAGACTGACCTGGAAGCGGTAAATATATTGAAGTGGATAGTAGCTGATTCAAACCATGGCAGAGAATCTTATGTAGCAATCAAAGGACCCATTCAATTCACACAAAGTGTTATGTACCCCGGAGACCACATTGGTTACAGATAAGCTATACACAAAGAGATATATTTATAGTGACGGGCACTGAGCTGTGTTTTTTGTCAAATTTTAGTCCTAAATGTGATATTGTTAGATGGGGAAAAAAGAAAAGAAAAGAAAAAGGAAAAAAATAAAGAAAAAGAGAAAAGGAAACGAAGAGAGAAAATAAAAGAAAAGAGGGAAAGGGACTGGGAAAGGAAAGGGGAAAAAAAGAAAAGAAGGAAAGGGACAGGGAAAGAATGGAAATGAAAGAAAAAGAAAAGGGAAGAGACAGGGAAAGAATGGAAAGTAAAGAAAAAGAAAAGAAGGAAATGGTCAGGGAAGGAAAGGAAAGGAAAAGGAAAGAAAAGAGGTATAAGAAAAGGGAATGGTTAAGGGAAACGAAAGGAAAAGGACAGGAAAAGGCAAATGAAAGGAAAAGGAAAGGAAGAGAAAAGGGAAAGGAAAGAAAAGGTAAGAGCCACCTAATGATCAGTCACCCGAAGCACCACCCCCTTGTGACATCTCCAGCCAGTGCATGCTAGGTCGGTGACGTCACAAGGGGGCTGTGCCACAAGATGACATCATTAGGTGCCTCTTACCTATTTAAGAACTGTCAAATGGCAGAGCAGGCATTCAGCGGTTAGCCTTTGTCACGGGAGGAGCGTTTTTTTTGGTCCGGCGGTGCGATTGATGATGATCCACATCAGGGGACATTGTTTTTTTAATAAAGGAGTTGTCAAAAACTGCCTACTGTCTTTATTTTTAACACTTTTTTGGTGAATGGGTAGGGTTCAATGCAGCTTATACTCATTCACATGGGGGTTTTGAATCTGGGGTCCCCCTTGTTAATTGCCTGGGGTTGTCGGGAAGAAGCCCTTGTCCCCATCAACATGTTGAGGGCATGTAGCCTGTGAACACCCCCCCCTCCCATTTCCTGTCCCGCCAGGCTGCATGCTCAGATATAGGTCTGGTATGAATTTTGGGGGGTAGCCCCACGCTGTTTTTTTTTTAACTTTTTTCTATTGCCTGCAATAGTTTATTTTTCCTTTAGCTGTCAGTGGGGGAGCCCGTTAACAGCTGCCTGCTCCTTAACAACCAGCTATTTTACTGTGCCCTAATTGAGCCAAGCTTTGCCCAATGAGGGCTTAGAATGCACTGTGCAGCGCGAATAACTCGCTGAGCGCCCCGCAAATTCGGGTGTTTGCTGAACAGGCAAACAGGTGATATTTGGGCTGCCCCACCCCTGTTAGCCTGCCACAGTGCTCTTCCCCCCCTTGGTAGCCTGCCACATTGATCTGCCCACCCCACCCCCCAGTAGCCTGTCACAGTGCTCTGTCCACCCCACCCCTGGTAGCCTGCCACCATGATCTGTCCACCCCCCCCGGAAACCTGCTATAGTGCTCTGTCCCCCCCGCACCCCCCAGTTGCCTGCCGCAGTGCTCTGTCCCCCCCCCTGGTAGCCTGCCACATTGATCTGCCCACCCCCCCGTAGCCTGCCACAGTGCTCTGTTCACCCCACCCCTGGTAGCCTGCCACCTTGATCTGTCCACCCCCCGGAAACCTGCTACAGTGCTCTGTCCCCCTTGTACCCCCAGTTGCCTGCCACAGTGCTCTGTCCCCCCCACCCCCTGGTAGCCTGCCACATTGCTCTCTACCATCCACCACTGTAGCCTGCCACAGTGCTCTGTGTTTGTCCCCCTACCCCCCAGTAGGCTGCCACAGTGCTCTGTACCTTCCACCCCTGTAGCCTGCCACAGTGCTCTGCCTCCAACCCCCCAGTAGCCTACCACAGTGCTCTGTCCTCCCCACCTCCTGGTAGTCTGCCACAGTGCTCTGTACCTTCCACCCCTGTAGCCTGCCACAGTGCTCTGTTGTCGTCCTCCTACCCCCAAGTAGGCTGCCACAGTGCTCTGTACCTTCCAACCCTGTAGTCTGCCACAGTGATCTGCCCCCACCCCTGGTAGACTGCCACAGTTCTCTGTCTGCCTCCCCCCGAACCCCCACGAGCCTGCCACCATGTTCTGTCTTGTCAGAGTGACAGCTGGTCAGCCAGTAGGGCACTAAGCAGGCTTGTGAATCAGCGCGGTTCTCCCCCTCCAGCCTGCCACAGTGCTACTTGATGGTGTCACCCCTCTGGCAGGTGGAACCTGGGTATGGCCCAAACACCTCCCTGCACCCCCATAGTGACTTCACTAAATACAGTACATAAAAATTTTTTTTTAAGAAATGGTATACTTTGGGACATGACATACTAAAAATACATTTTGGAGTTATATTTTGCTTTGGACCCTTGCTATGTTTGCAGAGCCTTTTTATAGCGCTATTTTGGTTTCAGCATCAGTTGGCATATGCAAATAAAAAGTCACCGCTATTTCTGTTTCCAGCTGCCTTAAAAAAAAAAAAGAAAAAGAAAATGAATTAAAAGTACATTTTGGAGTACAGTAATATTCCTTCTGAAAGCTGACATCTGTCTTTAAATGAAGCGTGAAGAATTTGTGGCAAATAGTCCAATTTTACCGGGATTATCGACTGACTAGACTTCCGGGTATTATATACAGTAATTCAAGTATTCCGCTTCAGCTGTAAAAGCAATTAAGATGACTTTCAAAGATTGGCGTATCCACCTCTTTTTAGCACATTTCACACCGATTTCAGCAAAAAAAAAAAAAAAAGGAAGCACAAGCCTTTTAACAGGTTCATTGAACAGCAATCAACAGAGGCAAGGCCAACCAAAGGGACAGTCGTCCATCTTAGATTCCAATTTGATTGGCTGCGGCTTCCCGGGGAAGACATTTTTTGACATGGGTGCAGCCGGAGTGCGTCGGTAATTCCATTTTTCAAGAGGATACTTCTTCTACAGAAATGTATTTTCAAATATTAAAAGATTATTCTGCCTCTTCATACATTTACAGAAAGACATGTCGAGCTATCAATATATAATGTACGCATATGAAGGGGATGTTGAAGCTTTAGCCAATATCCCTGACGAAGCTTCTACATTTTTTGAGGGAAAAAAAAACATATCATTATAGGGAAAACAATTGAAACTTATTGCATTAAAGGGTCAATCAAAACGGATTATGAAAAATAGACATGTGCCATTTGTTTCGTTCCAAATTATTTTTTTTTTAGCAAATTTCGACAAATTCGTTAATTTGGAAATACCTGAATTAACTTAAACCCGATTAACACATTTTTCATAAATTTGAATATTCAAAAATTCGTAAATTCAAAAATTTGTAAATTCAAAAATTTTAAAAAATAAAAAATTTGTAAATCCGAAAACCCGAAATTTCATAAATCTGAAATAATAACTAACTAATAATAACTTAACTATTTCTAACTATTAAATTATAAGTGTAGCGCCACCCCCGAAGTAGCCGCTTGGTGAGTTTGAATTCTCTGATCTCCGCCTCAACTCCAAGAATGACCTCAGCCCCTCTGACACACCTGGTTAGATAAAATTACTGCAAACACATTTAAGGACACATGTGGTAAATACCGTTATCCTGGCTGTGGGATTATCACCAAAAATAGACACACGCCTGGTAGTGATAAACAAGTTGAATATATTAGCACGGTTTAAAGCACATGGAAGCTTACAACACTGTTAAACCTTGCTACAAATAACTAATAAATTAGAAAAGACAACCTTGAATATTTAGCAACTGCAGGTATAGAAAAGGCAGTAATCTATATACTCTTAACACAGGCGCTGAGAGGGAGGAGAGAAGACTTGTCAACTTCTCAGCTCCTTCTGGGCCGCAAATACACAACGAAAAGAAAAGGGTTACACAAGTACAGTAAGCGCAGTTCTGTAATGTTGCAGGTCCTGAGGTGAAGAATACTAGTGTCTTCTGCTAGCAAACGGTGGGGCCCTTGTTTTGAGAGTAGGTTTAAACAAGCTTGCATGGAGCAGTAATCCTCTAGAATGTTCCGTTAGGTAGAGATTTAAAGGGGCAAACTACTAGAGATGGCAGCTCCAAACAAGCATCCTATGACACTAAAAAGAGAAATTGGTGTCTGCATGCAGTGGTTGCAAGAAGGATGTTGGGTTTACACCCACTCACCAGTCCTCTGTACGATGACACGAAACGATAGTCCCAGGTGCTGGTTCAGGCTCCTGATGCTGTTAGCGATGTTGTAAGGCACTGGATCTCTTGCTAATGGCTGATCGAGATGACTGGTAGCGAAACTGGCAAGGTGAACAGGCAGCGGCTGACCCGATACCTGGATGGGTATTTCGATGCTGGGCTGCTGAGTAGGGTCCCTTGACTAAATAGCAGTGGACCACGTGGCTGTCTCTGCTCCTGGCTCCCCTCAGGCATCCTCACTCCTCTGTCTCCAGGCAACACTCTCCTGGCAGTCTCTGGAAAAGCTTGGCTTTCTCCCCCTCTGATGCTGCCAGAGTCTCTCTCTCTCAGTCTCCTCAGTCTCAGCGGTTTTCCTCACACCTGTCACCTCACCTCACCACACTCTCTCTCTCTCTCTCCCTCTCACTCTCTCTCCTCAGACCGCTCTCCTTATTCTCCTTACATCTTTCCTTCTCCCGGGCTTCAGGATATCCCTCCTCCTCTGTTGGGGCACATAGTTCCTGGTGTCAGCGTGTGTCTCTCTCCTCACTCTGGCACCTCCGTTCCTTCCCCTCACACACTCCTTCTCTCCTCATTGTTAAGTGTCACTGTGTCCCAGCAAAAGACTTTTTGAGCCTAGGTATCTCCCTCTCTTTTAGGCAATCTCCTCTCCTCTGTCTTCTGTCAGCACTCTGTCTTTATTTTACCTCAGTACTTCCCTCTCTTCTGTCACCTCAGCACTTCCTGAAACTCCCCTTTTTCCCAGTGTTCTCTGTGTCTCTCAGTTTTCTGGAAGGACCAGTCAGCATCTCTCTGTCTCCATCTTTTTGCCAAAAGGAGAAATTGCATTACAACATGCCTGCTACATAAGTACTGTATTGGAATTTTCTTTCAAATCTGGCTGTTAGTGAACATAACGGATATGAATTTATCCGAAGTTACGATTTATCCCAAATAAGGAATGCCATATCTAAACAAATGGAATGTAACTAATTAATAATTATAAATTACAATAATACTAATAAAAATGTTTTATTATTATTAATATTATTATTAATTAGTTCCATTCCATTTGTTTAGAGGCAACATTCGTTATTTTGGATAATTCGTAACTTCGTATAAATTAATATTCGTTACGTTCACTAACAGCCAAATTTGAAAGGAAATTCTAATACCTATAATTTAATAGTTAGTTATTATTAGTTAGTTAGTTAGTTAGTTAGTTAGTTAGTTAGTTAGTTAGTTAGTTAGTTAGTTATTCTTTTGAACTTTCGGATTTTCTTCCTTATTTTCAGATTTTAGAATTTTTGAATTCACAAATGTAAAAATTTTCAAATTTACGAATTGCGATCATAACGAATGACCCGAAAAACGAAAAAAAAAACCCCCAAAAACAAATAAAATGAAAACAAAATTTTTTTCGGCAGTGCACACTACTATGAAAAAGGGTTATTTGAGGTATAAGTGGAGTCTAGTAGAGTAAGACTAGCGATGGGCTTAGTCATTTTGGTGCAAATCAATTGCACCGCTAAATGATTAATTTGAGAAAATTTTGCTTAGGGGACATCTCTAAATTTAGAACCAAATTTGCTTACTAAAAGAGTATTTTTAAAAAAAATTTTATTAAATATTTTAATATTTAATATTATGTATTATTTAATTGTAATATTATTAAACATGAATATTATGTCTGTAATTATCATAAATAATTATTTAACCACTTGCTGACCAGCCGCCGTCATTATACCGCGGCAGGTCGGCACGATCCCGCAAACTGTCGTAGCTGTACGTCAGCTCCTTTAAGCGGGATAGCAGGCGCACGCGCCCCCTGCACTGCGGGGGTGCCGATGCTCGTGACCAGGGGTCGCGATGACTGCCGGCCACGCGTAAACACACAAATCCCTGTTCTGTGAGGAGAGGTGATGCAGATCGTGAGTTCCTAATAGCTAGGAACAACGATCTGTCATCTCCTATAGTCAGTCCCTTTCCCCTACAGTTAGAACACATACCAGGGAACACAGTTAACCCCTTGACCGCCCCCTAGTGTTAACCCCTTCCCTGCCAGTGACATTTTTACAGTAATCAGTGCATTTTTATAGCACTGATCACTGTATAATTGTCAATTGTCCCAAAAATGTGTCAAAAGTGTCCAATGTGTCCGTCATAATGCCACAGTCCCAATAAAAATCGCAGATCGCCGAATACTTTAAAAACTCAAAATTTGTTTGCAAAAAGAAGTCTACTAAATGTTTTCATGTTTTCAAGCAGGATCCGACCACAATAATCTCCCAGTTCACCTGAAAGCCTGAGAAGTGGGCAAACATTCAGCGAAGACACAAAACCACAATAACAAACTGGAAACAAGGCACAATAACAAACAAAAAAATTAAAATGACAAACAATAAAATTTAATTGATTTTTGCTGAATATTCAAGGGAAATGGAAATGTTCAGTTTTGCTCATCCCTGATTAAGACAATCCACAGCCTTCTAATATTTCTTGAGGACTTTATTGATCCCAGCCCCCCCCCCCCAGCAAGTACGGATATTTTCAATTCCTGTGTTTTATTCCATCTATTTCATTATACATTAGAAATTCAGTAGGAAGAGCGGGGGACCTCTTATAACTACAAAGGCATGTCTCTTTTGTGCCGGCCTCTCGTGGTCTTACCTTGGAAGCGCGCTCATCACAAGGGATTGTGGACGTGCTCTTTTTGATGTAACTCTTGAGTTTTAAAAAAGCGAGATTGTTGAGAAAATGAAGGAAGTTTAAACAGGACCAATAACGACTCAGTAAAGTCTTCATAAGACAGCAGCACAGAAGCAAAAAGATGAGGGTGGTCATGTCACTGAATAACCTGATCGTTACTTTACTTGTTGGCCCGCCAGTCCCTGGGAAACCACCAAGGTTACCTTCCTCCCCCTTTTTTTTCCTCTTCCTGTCTACTCTTCCTTGTCCTTGCTCTTCCCTCCCCTCTGGTTGGAACCATGGTACCTGTAGGCATTGGCGTTCACGTTCACCCAACCATCTCTTGATAATATTCTTGCTACTTTCATGCCATTTTTTTTTTTTGCCTCTGCCTTTTTGTGGACATACCTACTTGTCCCAACACATAGGGCTCATAAACTTGCTTCGAAATGTGGCATTAGACATGCTTTTTTGAAGCACTCTGAATGCCAATCAAAGCCCCTGTCACTAAATAAAATGGTCACTTTACAGTCCTGGTCACACGTTTGTGTTTGCTTTGCTTCAAAAATTGTCCCCCATGTCACTTTCTTGGTGCTTCAAAGTGTCTCCAAGCCTCCATAGAAGTCTATGACAATGCTTGCTAGCAGCACCTGCAGCTTTTGAGAGGCTTTTATTCAGCATTAGCTTTGTTTTGGAGGTATTGCCTGTATGAGATATCCCAAGATGCACTAGAAAACCAACATGTGAACTGGAAAGACGTCATCAGCACTCACTTCCGGTTTATTTGTATATATTCTGGGAGTGTCTGGTGCAGATGTCACATCAGTTGTGCAGCGTGAGTGGGGTCTGGACTGGAGTGGAGCTGCTAGCAGTTGGCCTGCAACATGGAAACGCTATAGTGGAAGTTGAGTGGAGTCTGGAGAGAGATAACTGGGTGGCAGAGGATCAGCAGAGCTGGGGGATCAGAGCAGGAGAAACTAGAAATGTCACTGAAGATGCGCAGAGTGAGAGTAATATAGTGGGAGGTGAGCAGAGACCAAAGAGAGAGGAGTATCAGCAAACCAGAGGATCAGCAGAGCTGGGGGTTACTACTGAGTGGGGGGGATCGGCAGAGCTAGGGGTTACTACTGAGTGGGGGATCGGCAGAGCTGGGGGTTACTACTGAGTAGGAGATCGGCAGAGCTGGGAGTTACTACTGAGTAGGGAATCGGCAGAGCTGGGGGTTACTACTGAACAGGGGACCTGCTGAACAAAGGTACTAATAAGCTAGGAATCTGCTAAACAGGGGTACTAATTGTCAGGGCTGGGCTCAGCCCTTCCTTCTCTGAGCTGGTCACTCAGCTGTCGGCTAATTGCCAGCTCCTATCTCTCCACAGTTACTCAGCTGTTGATGATATCCTGCTCGTCAGTCCTGCTTACTTAAGCCCAGAGGATCTCTGCCTTCGCCTTAGTCAACATCACAGAGACGCTCTCCTGCGTTCCTGTTAAAGACTTGCTTGGCTGACATCCCTTCTGGCTCCAGTTCCTGCTTGCTGATTTACTACGCTCATCTCTGGCTCCCTGACTTTTAGCTTGTCTGCCTATCAGTTCCGGTTCCTGAACTCTGGCTATGTTTTGACTACGTTTGTTCTATTTACTTTAATTATTAAACAAGTGTGATTTAACTGTACTTCTGTCTTGGTCTGATTTCATGGTTTCTGACACCAATGAGCTGGGGATCTGCTGAGTGAGGGTACTACTGAGTGGGTGATCAGCAGAGCTGGGGGTTACTACTAAGTGGGGCATCAGCAGAGCTGAGAGTACTGCTGTGCAGGGGGTTCTGCTGAACGAGGGTACTTATAAGCTGGGGATCTGCTGAGCAGGGGTAATAATGAGTTAGGGATCTGCTGAGTGGGGGTACTACTGAGCTGGGGTTCTACTAGGCCCGTTTAAAACAAATTGAAAATCAACACACACAGGGCATTTAAAAAACTTCATTAAAGCTTCAAAAAAACATCACTGAAGCATCAAAAATACATCAAAAAGCATGTTGAAGCGGAAAGCTCTTTGATGTGTGTTAACCACTGGGAGACCAGGCCTTTTCTGGCACTTTTTGTTTACAAAAGTAAATCAGTATTTTTTTTTGCTAGAAAATTATTTATAACCCCCAAACGTGATATATACTGTATATTTTTAGCAGAAACCCTAGAGAATAAAATGGCGATCGTTGAAATATTTCATTTCACAGGTTATTTGCGCAGCGATTTTTCAAACGCAATTCTTTTGGGAAAAAATACACTTTAAAAAAAAAAACAAAGCACAATATAAACCCAATTTTTTTGTAAAATATGAAAGATGATGTTACGCCGAGTAAATAGATACCTAACATGTCACGCTTTAAAATTGCGCACGCTCGTGGAATGACGACAAACTACGGTACTTAAAAATCCCCATAGGCGACGCTTTAAACATTTTTACAGGTTACCTGTTTAGAGTTATGGAGGAGGTCTAGAGCTATAATTATTGGTCTCCCTCTAACGTCCGTGGCAATACCTCACATATCTAGTGCAAAAACTGTTTACATATGCATGCGTGACTTACATATGCGCTCGCTTGCGCGCAAGCATGGAGGGATGGGGGGGGGGCGCTTTACTTTTTTTTTTCTTATTTATTTTATTTTTTACACTGTCCCTTTATTTATTTATTTATTTTTGATCACTTTTATTCCTATTACAAGGAATGTAAACATCTCTTGTAATAGAAACAAGGACGACAGGTCCTCTTTTTTGAGAGATCTGGGGTCAAGAAGACCCCAAATCTCTTTTTTACCTTTAAAAGCAAAACATCAAAAAAAAAAAATATTTTTTTTTAACATCTTCTGCTTTAACCACTTCACCCCCCCCCCCGGAAGGATTTACCCCCTTAATGACCAGGCCATTTTTTGCGATACATCACTGCGTCGCTTTAACTGACAATTGCGCGGTCGTGCGATGCTGTACCCAAACAAAATTGATGTGCATTTGTTCCCCACAAATAGAGCTTTCTTTTGGTGGTATTTGATCATCTCTGCAGTTTTTATTGTTTGCGCTAACAATTTTGAAAAAAACAACATTTTTACTTTCTGCTATAATACATATCCCCCCAAAAAATATAAAAATAAAGTGTATTGATCAATTTAGGCCAATATATATTCTGATACACATTTTTGTTAAAAAAAACACAATAAGCGCATATTCATTAGTTTGCGCAAATGTTATAGCGTCTACAAACTATGGGATAGATTTATGGACTTTTATATTTTTTTTAATGGTTTTTACTGAAAATGGCGTCGATCTGGGATTTTTTGCGGGACGGCGAAGTTGCGGCGGACAAATCTGACCCCAAGTGACACTTTTTGGGGACTGGTGACATTATTACAGTGATTAGTGCTAAAAAAAAGCACTGATTACTGTATAAATGACCTTGGCAGAGAAGGGGTTAACACTAGGGGGCAATCAAGGGGTTAACTGTGTTTCCTGGGTGTGTTCTAACTGTGGGGGATGGGCTTACTTGGACAACACAGAGATTGCTGTTCCTGATCACTAGGAACAGCAGATCTTTGTGTAGTCCCCTATCAGAACGGGGATCCGTTCTGCCTCTCTGTACCGCGATCGTGGATGGCCAGCCGACATAGAGTCCGCCGGACCCACGGGCGTGCTCCCGTGGCGTTCGGTGGGTGCGCGCGCCCACTGTATCTCATGCACGGACCAACGTGCAGTCGAGGAACAAGCCAAAGTTCAGTAACAAGTGGGTAATGTAGATGCAGACAGGAGCAGGAGCATGAGGAGCAAGATACTGGCTGGAGAAGAGCACAATGATCTGGCAAACAGGAGCTGTAGAGACAGAGCTTGACCACTTGCCTACTGGGCCAATTCTGACACGTCTCTCCTACATGAAAAAAAATCGACATCTAACTTTTCGCTAGAAAATTACTTAGAACCCCCAAATATTATATATTTTTTTTTAAAGGAAAAGACCCTGGAGAATAAATTGCTGGGTTTTGCAATTTTTTTACATGGTAAAAATGGTTCAAATGCAATTATTGGGAAAAAATATAGTTTTACGCAAAATAAAAAACACAATACAAAACCCTTTTTTTTGTAAAATATAATAGATAAAGTAAATAGATACCCAACATGTCACGCTTTAAAATTGCGCCCGCCCGTGCAATGGCGACCAACAACGTAACTATCCACAACTATCCATAGGCAATGCTTTAAAGATTACAGGGGTCTGGTGCTAGAATTACTGTCCATGATCTGGCGTTCATGGCAATACTTCACATGTGTGGGACGATCGCTGTTCGAGTTCCAGTGGGACTGAAGCGCGCATTTGCTTTTGGGCGCTAGCACGGAGGGACTTTACATTTTTTCATTTTTTTGTTTAAGTTATTTTTTTTATTTTTACACTGTTGTCTTAATTTCTTTTCAGCCGGGCTGTGGTTGCGGGCGGCCGGCATGAAACACCTGGGTGGGCCGGGCGGCCTGCATATGAGAGCGATGGATGGGTGGATCGGAAGAAGCGAGCCGGCAAGCAGAGATGACATCATCTCTCTCTGCCCCCCACATCACTGCTCTTCTGCCCTCACAGCTGGTGTCCTCTCAGTGTTGGAGGTGCGGCGGGGAGCAGAGAGATGACATCATCACCCGCATCACCGCTCTCCTGCCTTCATTCGGAACCCACCACTGCACAGAGGCCTGCCTCTGTGCTAAATGGACCAGTGCTGCCACCAATGCAGTGGTGGCAGGCAAAGTGGCAAGTGACATTCCGCATCTGGTGACAGGCAACGTGGCAGGTGGCGTGGCAAGTGACATTCCGCATCTGGTGACAGGCAATGTGGCAGGTGGCGCGGCAAGTGACATTCCGCATCTGGTGACAGGCAATGTGGCAGGTGGCGTGGCAAGTGACATTCCGCATCTGGTGACAGGCAACGTGGCAGGTGGCGTGGCAAGTGATATTCCGCATCTGGTGACAGGCAACATGGCAGGTGGTGTGGCAAGTGACATTCCGCGTCTGGTGACAGGCAACATGGCAGGTGGCGTGGCAAGTGACATTCCACATCTGGTGACAAGCAACGTGGCAGGTGGCGTGGCCAGAGACATTCCGCATAGGTGACAGGCCATATTTTGCCATTTACTTTTGATTATCTAATGTATTGTTTCACTGTTTATATTATGATTAATCTGACACCTTTTTCTTCTGTCTCTACAGTCTTATATATTGTCTCTGTTCATATTATGCAATACGAAGCTCCTGAAGAAGCGGTGAATACCCGCGAAACATGTCGATCATACCAATGTAAAGGGTGAACTGATATTGCCATTCCTTCACTTTTACCCTCTCCTTTTGACTGCAAAGACAAAGTTATAATTTTAGAAATATATATGTTTTAATATGTCTATGTTAAATTATTAAAATTCATCTTTATTTTATATAATCGTGTATCTTTATCATCTTGTGGCAGGCAGCGTGGCAGGTGACGTGGCAAGTGACAATCCACATCTTGTGGCAGGCAACAGTGGCAAATGACACATTCAGGGCTCCCACTGATTCTGCATTATGGTGAGCTGAACGATTTCATTTATCACTACAATGTAATAATAGAATTGATGTGCTTCAATCACCCAGACACCATATCAAGCATGGCACCATGATGATTGAAGCGCCAACACCAGCCATTGCCCGTGAAAAATGGTTTACCGCCCACGTGACCCCCCCCCCCCCGGTCCTTGGCACAATTTTCTTCCACTCAGCCAGTCCCTGGTGGCAAAAAGGTTGGGGACCACTGCTCTTGAGGATTACTTCATTGTTGTTTGTTTGTTTTTTTCTTTTTTTTTTTCCTGTGCCCACTGTCTCACTAATATCTATTGTGTGCCCCACCATAATCACGTTTTTTTCAATAGATTTACTGACCAGATCACCAATTGAAAACAGAGGAGAAAAAAAAAAAAACGTTAAAAAAAAGAAAACGAATGTAGCCACAACATCTAATGATCGGTAAGCTGCAAAATTTGACATTTTTGGTTTTGGGTTTAACACCGCTTTAACAGCGCCCTTTAATTGTAACTCCTGAACTCCATAACTTGGATGGGTGTCCTTACGTGGCCGAATTTACATCTCAGAAGCCTATAGGCAGAGAATTCTGAAGTCCCCCCCCCCCCAAAAAAAAAAAAATAACAGTAAGGCCCTTTTTACACTTGCGCAACTTTTGCGGCTGCGATTTTGACAAAACAGCCGTACGACTGTGGATCCGACTTTGCCCTGCGACTTGAAGTCCGACTTCAATGATCAGGGATCCGACTTTGATCCCCGACAATACCAGGCACTGTCTGCTATGAATCTTTAGGGGGAACTTCACGCACAATGTAAAAAAAAATGGCATGGTTTCCCCCTCCAAGAGCATACCAGGCCCTTCGGTCTGGCATGGGTTTTAAGGGGAACCCCCACAACAATAAAACGATTCCGATAAGCTTCCTGTCCGCAGACCCTGACAACCAATGGCCAGGGTTGTCAGGAAGAAGCTCTTGTCCTCATCAACATAGGAACAAGGTGCTTTGGGGTGGGGGCCCTGCCTAAAAGCACCCCCCCCCATGTTGAGGGCATGCGGCCTGGTACAATTCAGTAGAGGGGGGGCTCGCTCGTCCCCACCCCCTTTCCTGACCTGCCCAACTGTGTGCTCGGATAAGGGTCTTGTATGGATTTTGGGGGGGACCCCCACGCTGATTTGTCGGCGTGGAGGTTCCCCTCAAAATCCATACCAGGCTGAAGGGTCTGGTATGCTCTTGGAGGGGGAACCCATGCCGTTTTTTTTTTTTTTTTTAAATTTGGCGTGGAGTTCCCCTTCAAGATCATAAGAGCACATGTCGCATGCCAAAGTCGGATCAGTTAATACGGCGATCCGACTTTGATTCGACTTCAGTGATATTCAGTGGGCTGAAGTAAGATCAAAGTCGGACCAAAGTAGTGCAGGGACTACTTTGAAGTCGGCACGACTTGAAGTCGTACTAATATGAATGGTAGTCATTGGAAATCATAGGGAACAACCTGTCATACGACTTTGCAGTCCCAAATTGTAGGACAAGTCGTACAAGTGTGAAACGGGCCTAAGACCAACTTTTTATTTCTTAATAAATTACCGCAAAGGTCTGGGAAACATAACATTTCAGTAATAACCACACTAAAGTGGATTTTAGGGCAAACAAACGCAAACAACACCTTCCTGGTAGTGTTGGGCAAACGGTTCAGCCCGAGCATGAGTTTGGGCCGAACATTGGCTGTTTTTTCCCTTCTTCAGGAGTTCTGCTGCAAATCAAACAGGGAGGTGTTCAGCCCATCTCTGTTGGCTACACAGTGCCTTGAAAAAGTATTCATACCCCTTGAAATTTTCCACATTTTTCATGTTACAACCAAAAACTTAAATGGATTTTATTGGGATTTTATGTGATAGACCAACACAAAGTGTCACATAATTGTGAAGTGGAAGGAAAATGATAAATGGTTTTCCAAATCTCTTACAAATAAATATGTGAAAAGTGTGGGGGGTACATTTGTATGGCGCCCCCCGGAGTCAATACTTTGTAGAACCGCCTTTCACTGCAATTACAGCTGCAAGTCTTTTTGAGGATGTCTCTACCAGCTTTGCACATCTAGAGAGGGACATTTTTGTCGATTCTTCTTTGCAAAATATCTCAAGCACTGTCAGATTGGATGGAGAACGTCTGTGAACAGCAGTTTTCAAGTCTTGCCACAGATTCTCAATTGGATTTAGGTCTGAACTGTGACTGGGCCATTCTAACACATGAATTTGCTTTGATCTAAACCATTCCATTGTAGCTCTGGCTGTATGTTTCGGGTCGTTGTCCTGCTGGAAGGTGAACCTCCGCCCCGGTCTCAAGTCTTTTGCAGACTCTAATGCCCCGTACACACGAGCGGAATTTCCATCAAAAAAAGTGTGATGGGAGCTTTTGGTCGGATATTCCGACCGTGTGTATGCTCCATCCAACTTTTTCTGTCTGAATTTTCGCCAGCAAAAGATTGAGAGCTGGTTCTCTATTTTTCAGAGGGAAAAAGTTCTTGACGGAAATTCAGTTTGTCTGTATGCAATTCCGCCGCGCAAAAAAACACGCATACTCGGAAACAATTCGATGCATGCTTGGAAGCATTGAACTTCATTTTCTCGGCTGTTGTACATCACCGCATTCTTGACGGTCGAAAGTTCAGAGAGTTTTTGTGTGACCGCATGTATGCAAGGCAAGCTTGAGCAGAATTCTGTCGGAAAAACCATCCAAGATTTTTCCGACGAAAATTCTGATCGTGTGTACGGGGCATAAGATTGTCCTGTCTTTGGCTTCATCCATCTTCTCATCAACTCTGACCAGCTTCCCTTTCCCTGCTGAAGAAAAGCATCCCCACAACGGTGGTGTGTTCAGGGGGATGAACCGCCACACAAAGCCTTTTGATTTTAGGCCAAAAAGTTGAATTGTGATCTCATGTGACCAGACCACCTTCTTCCACATGTTTGCTGTCTCCCCCCAACGGGACTTTTTATGTCTTTTTTTCATCAATGTCTTTCTTCTGGTCACTCTTCCATAAAGACCAGATTTGTGGAGAACACGACTAATAGTTGTCCTGTGGACAGATTCTCCCACCTGAGCTGTGGATCTCTGCAGCTCCTCCAGAGTTACCATGGACCTCTTGGCTGCTTCTCTGATGAATGTTCTCCTTGCCCGGCCGGTCAGTTTAGGTGGACGGCCATGTCTTGGTAAGTTTGCAGTTGTGCCATACTCCTTTAATTTTCAGATTTTAGATTGAACAGAGCTCTGTGAGATGTTCAAAGCTTGGGATATTTTTTATAACCTAACCCTGCTTTAAACATCTCCACAACCTTATCCATTCCTTTACTAATGCCGCGTTCACACGATCAGGATTTTGGTCGGAAAAAGATATGACGGCTTTTCCGACGGGATTCCACTCAAGCTTGCCTTGCATACACACGGTCACACAAAAGTTCGCTGAACTTTCGACCGTCAAGAACGCGGTGACGTACAACACTACGACGAGCCGAGAAAATTAAGTTTAATGCTTCCGAACATGCGTCGAATTGTTTCCGAGCATGCATAGGAATTTTGTGCGTCAGAATTGCTACAGACGATCATGTTTTCGGATAGGAACTTTTTCCAACCAAAAAATTGAGAACATAGTTACATAGTTACATAGTGGGCGAGGTTGAAAAAAGACACAAGTCCATCAAGTCCAACCTATGTGTGTGATTATGTGTCAGTATTACATTATATATCCCTGTATGTTGCGGTCATTCAGGTGCTTATCTAATAGTTTCTTGAAGCTATCAATGCTCCCCGCTGAGACCACCGCCTGTGGAAGGGAATTCCACATCCTTGCCGCTCTTACAGTAAAGAACCCTCTACGTAGTTTAAGGTTAAACCTCTTTTCTTCTAATTTTTATGAGTGGCCACGAGTCTTGTTAAACTCTCTTTTGCGAAAAAGTTTTATTTCTATTGTAGGGTCACCAGTACGGTATTTGTATATTGAACATGCTCTCAATCTTTTGCTGGCTGGAATTCGGCCAGCAAAAGTCCGATCTAGCATACACACGGTCACATTTTCTGACCAAAAGCTCTCATCGGTCTTTTGCCGGCCGAATTTCCGATCGTGTGTACGGGGCATTGGGTTCTCTAAGGGCTTCACAGAATTTATTTATTTATGCTGAGATTAAATTACACACATTAGGTGACTTCTGAAGGCGATTAGTTCTACTAGATTTTAGTTAGGGGTATCAGAGTAAAGGGGGCTGAATACAAATGCCCCCCCCACACACACACACACACACTTTTCACATATTTATTTGTAAAAAAAAAAAATGGAAAACCATTTATCATTTTCCTTCCACTTCACAATTATGTGCCACTTTGTGTTCTTCTATCACATAAAATCCCAATAAAATACATTTACGTTTTTGGTTGCAACATGACAAAATGTGGAAAATTTCAAGGTGGTATGAATACGTACTTTTTCAAGGCACTGTATACAGTAGGTATGTCACTAAAAGGCAGAAAGAGACAGGTCTACAATATTTCCAAGTAATTTGTTGCACAGATTAATACAAAAAACAAACAAGAAACAAATATAAAAGAAAACAGCTTCGGGGTAAGGCTTTTGATAGGAATCTCCCCGGTCACGAAGGCACAAAGTACCGCCAGTTAGGAAAGTATTTAAACTATCTCATGCTGATGAGCTGCGACATATTTAATGCAACAACAACCGGTTTGGAAATCTCCAAATTCAGGCCTGTTTAGAGCTGCTGAAATATGCACGGCTCTTCCCAAGGAACTCGGGGCTATTGTATTTTTTATTATCATTATTATTTGACATGTTTTCCTATTGTAAATCAGAACAATCATCCAGACCAAATCAATATTTCATGGCGGGTTCATGAAACAAGGAGGGAGCTTGTAAACTTGAGCTCCTACAATGTAACAAGTTGTTATAAGAAATAAATAAATAAACGCAAACAATAAAAGTGGAAAAGAAATAAAGATATCTAATGTCTTCTCTTCTGGTGATTCAGGAAGGGCTCATTTAGCACTGCAAAGATATTAGAACGCACAATAAAGCACCTTTAGGCGTAAGATATGGAGTTTCGCCTCAATTAGTTGCATTTAATGCCCCGTACACACGGTCGGATTTTCCGACGGAAAATGTGTGATAGGACCTTGTTGTCGGAAATGTGTGGGCTCCATCACACATTTTCCATGGGATTTTCTGACACACAAAGTTTGAGAGCTTGCTATAAAATTCCGATCGTGTGTACACAAATCCGACGCACATGCTCAGAATAAATTAAGAGACAAAAGCTTTTGGCTACTGCCCCGTTTATAGTCCCGACGTACGTGTTTTACTTTACCGCGCTCCGAACGATCGGATTTTCCGACAACTTTTTGCGACCGTGTGTATGCAAGACAAGTTTGAGCCAACATCCGTCAGAAAAAATCCATGGATTGTGTTGTCGGAATGTCCGATCGTGTGTACAGGGCATTAGAATAGGGGCGGGTACCATCATCCTTTGTATTAGGATATTGGTAAGGGGGGGCGCGCCAGGGGCTGCTCCAAACTTGCCCCGCGGCACTGTGAAAGTTGAGGACTATCTCGGTACCTAAGGATTGGGCCAAAGTAAAAATGTCACTTTATTAAAAAGGAAAATATAATTAACCACTTCCGGACCGCCGCACGCCGATATACGTCCTTACCTTGAGGAATATTGTTGTTATGGAAGCAGCTAGCTGCCATAACCCCGGTATCCTCTTGTTCGGCCGGCGGTCCGCTTCAAGATAAAAGTGGTCTCTGCGGCGGGTTCGCCGCAAGATCACTTTTATCGGCGGCAGGAGATGGGCCCCACCCTCCCGCTGTGCTCAGGTGCCCTCTACGCCGCTTACAGGAGCCGGAGGCAGCAGCGGCGGCGTTCAGGTCCCTCTTGGTGTTAGGTATGAAGACAAGTGAGGTGAAGATGGCCCCCACCCGTCTCCATGATGTTGCAGGGCGGAAGCGACCTCAAAACGTCACTTCCGCCCATAGCTCTTAAAGGGCCATTTTTTTGTATTCTTTCTTTAAATGATAATTTTTTTTATTTGTATTTTTTATTGCATTTTAGTTTAAATATGAGATGTGAGGTCTTTTTGACCCCCAGATCTCATATTTAAGAGGTCCTGTCATGCTTTTTTTCTATTACAAGGGATGTTTACATTCCTTGTAATAGGAATAAAAGTAACACCATTTAAAAAAAAAAAAACTGTGTAAAAATAAAAAATAAAAAGTAAAATAAATAAGAAAAAAAAAAATTTAAACGTGCCCCATCCCGCCAAGCTCGCGTGCAGAAGCGAACGCATACGTGAGTGGCGCCCGCATATGAAAACTGTGTTCAAACCACACATGTGAGGTTATCGCCGCAATCGTTAGAGTGAGAGCAATAATTCTAGCCCTAGACCTCCCCTGTAACTCAAAACAAGCAACCTGTAGAATTTTTTAAACATCGCCTATGGAGATTTTTAAGGGTAAAAATTTGTCGCCATTCCACAAGCAGGCGGAAATTTTGAAGCGTGACATGTTGGGTATCAATTTACTCGGTGTAACATTATGTTTCACAATATAAAAAAAAAAATGGGCTAACTTTACTGTTGTCTTGTTTTGTAATTAAAAAAAGTGTATTTTTTTCAAAAAAAAGTACGCTTGTAAGACCGCTGCGCAAATACGGTGTGACAGAAAGTATTGCAACAACCGCCATTTTATTCTCTAGGGTGTTAGAAAAATATATGTATAATGTTTGGGGGTTCTAAGTAATTTTCTAGCAAAAAAAACCTGTTTTTAACTTGTGAACACATCTAAAAAAGAGGCTCGGTCCTCAAGTGGTTAAAAACATTTTGTACAAAAGTACATAAACCGTTATTACAGAAATGATATGAATGGTTCACAAAGAACAGGTAAACCTCACAAGTAGTGTGAGGAATTGAGATGTATGTCCTGGCGTAACCCTCTACATGTTTCGCGGCTTTAGCCGCTTCTTCAGGAGGAGTCAACCATAAACATCTACAAAGATAAATACAATCTTATAATTACATGATCAAAAATGTTTTTGAACATTAGAAAAAACAGGTTTAATACAATGAACATAATAGTATTGGAGATTTATATAGTCATACATGGTTTACCAATGGGGATGGGCGATGCGGTGTTTGGGGAAAATTTAAAAGCCTCCGGAACACCGTTAAAGTCTATGGGACACGAACATGAAAAATCAAAAGTGCTCATTTTAAAGGCTTATATGCAAGTTATTGTCATAGAAAGTGTTTGGGGACCCGGGTCCTGCCCCAGGGGACATGTGTTAATGCAAATTTTTCTATTAAAAACTGACTTTTTTCAGGAGCAGTGATTTTTTTTAATGCTTAAAGTGAAACAATAAAAATGAAATATTCCTTTAAATATATTGCCTGGGGGGTGTCTATAGTATGCCTGTAAAGGGGTGCATTTTTTTCCGTGTTTAGAACAGTCTGACAGCAAAATGACATTTCTAAAGGAAAAAAAGTCATTTAAAACTGCCCGCGGCTGTAATGAATTGTCGGGTTTCGGCAATATAGATAAAACTCATTGAAAAAAAGAGCATGGGATCCCCCCCAGTCCATTACCAGGCCCTTTGTGTCTGGTATGAATATTAAGGGGAACCCCAAACCAAAATAAAAAAGAAAATTGCGTGGGGGTCCCCCTAAAATCCATACCGGGCCCTTCAGGTCTGATATGGAAATTAAGGGGAAACCTGCGCCAAATTTTTTTAAAAAATGGCATAGGGCCCCCCCCCCCCCAAATCCATACCAGACCCTTATCCGAGCACGCAACCAGGCAGGCCACAGGAAAAGAGGGGGGACGAGAGAGCACCTCCACTGAACCGTACCAGGTCACAGTACCTCAACATGGGGAGGGTGCTTTGGAGTAGCCCCCCAAAGCACCTTGTCCCCATGTTGATGGGGACAAGGGCCTCATCCCCACAACCCTTGCCTGGTGGTTGTGGGTTATGCGGGTGGGGGGCTTATCGGAATCTGGACGCTCCCTTTAATAAGGGGACCCCCAGGTCCCGGCCTCCCCCCTATGTGAATTGGTAACGGGGTATATTGTAGCTCTGCTCTACCATTTCACAAAAAAAGTGTCAAAAATGGTAAAAAAAGACAGGAGACACTTAGAGACAAGTCCTTTATTAAAAAACATAAAAAAATTCATGCCGCCCGACGGACCGAAAAAGAAAAAAATAAAGTCGCAACTGTTCCATCCCAATGGGAGGCTCCCACCCACTGACGCTTCTTCTGGGTGACAGTTCTTATATAGCTTAGGGCGGGGCCACCCGGTGACGTAAACGGGTGACCCCGCCCCCCTCTGAGGCCACGGGGAAGCCACGGGGAAGCCAAGGTGTAGGAGTGTGTCTATGGGAATGTTTGACCATTCTTCCAGAAGCAAATTCGTGAGGTCAGGCACTGATGTTGGATGAGAAGGCCTGGCTCACAGTCTCCGCTCTAATTCATCCCAAAGGTGTTCTATCAGGTTGAGGTCAGGACTCTGTGCAGGCCAGTCAGTTTCCTCCACCCCAAACTCGCTCATCCATGTCTTTATGGACCTTGCTTTGTTGGATAGTAAAACATTATTTTTCTGTCAGTAAATACCTTATACAGCCCACTTCCTGTTTCTTGTCTGGTCATTAGTCTAGGATTATGACATCATGCACAGCTCTCTCTCTCTCCCTTTCGTGAGAGTTTACCAGGAAGGGAGGGAGGATGAGTCATAAGAGGGCCAATGAGAGCTGCAGAGCTGGAGGTGTGCCTCTGTGTGTGTCTGTGTAAATCCAGGAAGTGAACAGGCAGCAGCTTCAGCTGCCCACAGTTAAAATGGATGCAGCCAGACTTAGTGGAGGGAGATTTCTGCAGCATAATAGGCACGTACAGAATCAGAGTATATATAAAATAATATGCAAAGTGGTTGGAGGGAAGCTTCAGAATGGCAAAGATATTTTTTTTGCAAATTATGTGAGCAAACTGCAGTTCCTCTTTAAGAGTTCCCTTCACTGGAACTAAGGCAGTGGTCCCCAACTTTTTTGGCACCGGGGACCGGCTGCATGGAAGAAAATTGTGCCAAGGACTGGGGGGGGTGGTCACGTGGGGTAAACGATTTTTCGCTGGCAATGCCTGGTGTTGGCGCTTCAATCATCACAGGATCGTGCTTGATATGGTGTCAGGGTGATTGAAGCTCATTATTTCTATAATTACATAAATGTAATAGTTCAACTCACCATAATGCAGAATCAGTGGGAGCCCTGAGCGAACTACATGGGGTGAACTACATGTTCCAGCACACCCCACCTGTACTCCCACACACAGCTCACCTGTCACTGATGACATCACATCTCTGTGGGATCGCCCCCTCCGTAGCAGGGTGTCTCCCTCCTCATGCTGCAGCCGGTCTCACCTGGCAGAGGGAGGGTCCGGGACTCATTCGGCTGTCACTGTCTGGATCCATCCTCGGCCATTCCTGATTAGCTGTCGGGGGGAATCTGCGTTGCTGACCAAGGAATTCCAGCTTTCTCACAGCGAGAAGCCGCAGGAGAGCGGTGATGCGGGATGGGCAGTGAGAGATGATGTCATCTCTCTGCTCCCCGCCGCACCTCCAACACTGGCTGTGAGGGCGGAAGGGCAGTGATGCGGGGGGCGGAGAGATCATATCATCTCTGCTTGCCCGCCCGCTCACTTCTTCCATTCACCCAGCACTCTCATGCCGGCCGCTCAGGTGTCTCTTGCTGCCTGGCCGTCCGCGGCCCGGCTGCAGAAGGGCCTCAGCCCGGCAGTGGGCCGCGGCCCGGGGATTGAAGACCCCTGAACTAAGGGACTAAGCCCCCCTCCACTAAAATATTTGGACCAGTGGACAAAGCAAGGTCCATAAAGACATAAATGAGTGAGTTTGGGGTGGAGGAACTTGACTGGCGTGGACAGAGTCCTGACCTCAACCCAAAAGAACACCTTTGGGATGAATTAGAGCGGAGACTGCGAGCCAGGCCTTCTCGTTTAACATCAGTGCCTGACCTCAAAAATGCACTTCTGGAAGAATGGTCATATATTCCCATAGACACACTCCTAAACCTTGTGGACGGCCTTCCCAGAAGAGGTGAAGCTGTTATAGCTGCAAAGGGTGGGCCAACTCAATACTGAACCCTACAGACTAAGACTGGGATGCCATTAAAGTTCATGTGCGTGTAAAGGCAGGCGTCCCAATACTTTTGGTAATATAGTATATTTATGTTTCAATATAAGTTATAGGGAAATTTGGTGGCATTTTAAGCACATATGCACTATAAAGGATTTAAAACATTGAGGTTTGTTGCGCTGCACTCTTGTGTGGCTTCCTTTTTTTTTACAATGGAGCCGAATTCCTGGAGTTCAGTTTTATTACCACTTAAAGCTCTTGCCAAGCCAGCGGGCATCACGCCCGCCACAGGCCCTCAAGTTACGCCATAGGGAGGTTACACAAAATGAAGATGTAGCAATGGGGTATTTAAACAATGTATCTTATTTTTCTTTTTAAGAGAATCTAAAAGAATAGAGAGGAATATGCAGAGACCCGTTGTCTTCACAAAAAAAAAAAAAAAAAAGCAATTATTGACACTTAACATTGAAAGAAAATGTAATGTATTCACATCCTTTGTCACCTTGGCCTGCATCTAAAACTGCGTAACGTGTCCTGTCATCTACAGCTCAGCGGGAAACATAATTTGGCACATAGTTAAAAGCGATGGGGCTCAAAGAACACCTTATTATCCACTGCAACAGATTTCACGTGATGGAGACAGACATTTCTCATAACGTCGCACGCAGGGCGAGCCAAACGAAAAAACAGCCGTGTCCTGAAAACAACTTTGTTTTCACTCACAAACATTTACTCTTTGGCTTTCACCCTCGCCGCTTTACAGCAAAAGCACAAAACCGGGCCTTTTTAAATCTGTTGCTGGGATTTTTCCCAGGTAGCATTTCAAATCCCGAGATTACCTACAAAATGTGTTCTCTAAACTGATATTTGTCAAAACGATGCCCACCTGTGGGACTCCTCTGTGAAGTGGAATTAAACCGTGGTGGGGTGGCCAGTATTGCCATAAATTTGCAAGTGTAGCCCTCTTCTTGTAGGCGTTATGAAAAATGGCCCTCCCCAAACAGGATATTGTGGCAAATCTGTAGGTAAATAAGAGAACCAGAACCTTTGCTAAGTGGAAGAGTGGGTTTGATAATTGAGTTGGCAGTTGCCTCCACCTAGGACCGCAAGTTTGGGTGGGAGACAGCGCTGGACTGGTGCAGTTGGAGACTGCCTGGCGGCAGGTCTCTATGTGAAGGGCATAGAGCAGTGATGGCGAACCTTGGCACCCCAGATGTTTTGGAACTACATTTCTTATGATGCTCACACACTCTGCAGTGTAGTTGAGCATCATGGGAAATGTAGTTCCAAAACATCTGGAGTGCCAAGGTTTGCCATCACTGGCATAGAGGGAACCAATTCCAATGGGTTGTTCATTCATTGTAGGTGGTAGCTGATAGACTCCGTTGGGGTCTAGGTGTCACCATTAAGGGGTCAGGCTCGAAAATCAGTTGCTATAGCAGTTGCGTGACTACCACTGACCAGCAGGATAGGTACAAAGGCAGTCACCCTGGCGCAGGCTCACCCAAGGTGTGGAGTCTAGGTACTAACCAATGTTCACCAGAGCTCCTGATGGTGAAGATGGATTTTACTGTGTGTTAGTACCAGGTCTCAGTCCTCAGGATCGCCCCACCAGAGCACTCTGCCACAAAAAAAGAGCCCTCTCAGCATTTCGGCTTCAGGACCAAGTACCTGACATTAGGGAAAGGTGTCTACGTGTAGATGAGCTCTATCAGAGGTTCTAACCCTGGTCAGTGGTAGAGGGACTACCACTGACCAGCAGGATAGGTACAAAGGCAGTCACCCTGGCACAGGCTCACCCAAGGTGTGGAGTCTAGGTACTAACCAGTGTTCACCAGAGCTCCTAATGGAGAAGATGGATTTTGCTGTGTGTTAGTACCAGGTCTCAGTCCTCAGGATCGCCCCACCAGAGCACTCAGCCACAAAAAAGAGCCCTCTCAGCATTTCGGCTTCAGGACCAAGTACCTGACATTAGGGAAAGGTGTCCTACGTGTAAATGAGCTCTATCAGAGGTTCCAACCCTGGTCAGTGGTAGAGGGACTACCACTGACCAGCAGGATAGGTACAAAGGCAGTCACCCTGGCACAGGCTCACCCAAGGTGTGGAGTCTAGGTACTAACCAATGTTCACCAGAGCTTCTGATGGTGAAGATGGATTTTGCTGTGTGTTGGTACCAGATCTCAGTCCTCAGGATCGCCCCACCAGAGCACTGAGCCACAAAAAAAGAGCCCTCTCAGCATTTTGGCTTCAGGACCAAGTACCTGACATTAGGAAAAAGTGTCCTATGTGTAAATGAGCTCTATCAGAGGTTCTAACCCTTACCAAGTGTATTTAAAGTCTATTAAAAAATAAAATTAGCTAGGGTTGAGATTTCAGGTGGACTAAAGAGGGAAATCTTGAACTGAGGTGATCATACCTCCATTCCCATATCATCTGGTAAACATGTGTCAGTCTGACTGGAAATAACGTATGTGTTTACCAGATGAGATGGGACCAGAGGTATGGTCCCCTCATTGAAAGATTTCCCTGCTTTAGTCCACCAAAAATCTAAACTCTAGCTAATTTTATTTTTTAAATAGACTTTTAATAGACTTGGTAAGGGATAGAACCTTTGATAAATCCTATTTACATGTAGCCACCTTGCCGTAAGCAGATGTGTCAGTCTAATTGGAAATAATGCACATGTTTACCAGATGAGATGGGACCAGAGGTATGGTCCCCTCATTGAAAGATTTCCCCTCTTTAGTACACCAAAAATCTAAATTCTAGCTAATTTTATTTTTTAAATAGACTTTTCATAGACTTGGTAAGGGTTAGAACCTCTGATAAAGCCCATTTACATCTAGCCACCCTGATGTAGGCAGATGTGTCAGTTTGATTGGAAATACACCACATGTTTACCAGATGAGATGGGACCAGAGGTACGGTCTCCCCATTGAAAGATTTCCCCTCTTTAGTCCACCAAAAATCTCAAATCTAGCTAATTTTATTTTTTGAATAGACTTTTAATAGACTAGGTAAGCGTTAGAACCTCTGATAAAGCCCATAAGCAGATGTGATTGGAAATAATGTACATCTGCTTACGGCAAGGTGGCTACATGTAAATGGCCTTTATCAGAGGTTCTAACCCTTACCAAGTCTATTAAAAGTCTATTTAAATAAAAAAAATTAGCTAGAGTTTAGATTTTTGGTGGACTAAAGCGGGGAAATCTTTCAAAAAGGGGAGACCATACCTCTGGTCCCATCTCATCTGGTAAACATGTGTTATATTTCCAATCAAACCGACACATCTGCCTACATCAGGGTAGCTACATGTAAATGGGCTTTATCAAAGGTTCTAACCCTTACCAAGTCTATTAAAAGCCTATTTAAAAAAATAAAATTAGTTGAGATTTTTGATGGACTAAAGCGGGGAAATCTTTCAATGAGGGGACCATACCTCTGGTCCCATCTCATCTGGGAAACATGTGCATCATTTCCAATCAGACTGACACATCTGCTTACGGCAAGGTGGCTACATGTAAATGGCCTTTTTCAGAGGTTCTAACCCTTACCAAGTCTATTAAAAGTCTATTTAAAAAATAAAATTAGCTAGAGTTGAGATTTTTGGTGGACTAAAGAGGGGAAATCTTTCAATGGGGAGACCATACCTCTGGTCCCATCTCATCTGGGAAACATGTGCATCATTTCCAATCAGACTGACACATCTGCTTTTGGCAAGGTGGCTACACGTAAATGGCCTTTATCAGAGGTTCTAACCCTTACCAAGTCTATTAAATGTCTATTTAAAAAATAAAATTAGCTAGAGTTTAGATTTTTGGTGGACTAAAGCGGGGAAATCTTTCACTGAGGAGACCATACCTCCAGGTCCATCTCATTTGGTAAACATGTGCATTATTTCCAATCAGACTGTCACAGCCCGAGCCACAGTACAGAAAAGACTGAACAAAGCCCGCTCTCTCTTTGATATATGCACTTTCAGAAAGGTACGCGTGTCACTAATCTGGAAAGCATTCTATTACAGGAATTAATAGCTTTAAAACTCATTTTCTGTTAGATCTATCGTAATCATTGAAGAGGGAAGCAATATAATTTGGTTGAAGATTCAAGGATAACCGCGGTTCAGAAACTTTCATTTCACCTTGTCGCCGAAAGTGAGCGTTTTAAGTCATTTCGCATGCATGTGGAAGAAATATAAAATAAAAGGTTTAAAATGACTGAGTCTGGAAATGATATCATTACGAAGTCATATGATTAAAAAAATGGTCTTTTTGTGAGCTCTTCTAAATTGACTTTTTTGCCTTATTCAATAAAGAGTTCTTACTCTTAAGTGCTAAATTTTAACTTAAAGATATACTTTGGTAAAACCAATGTATCAGTGTAGTGCCACAGACCAAGCCCACCTCGGCCTAAAATGTGGCTTTTTTTTTTAAATGGCAACTTACGTGAGAAGGTAGGAGCTTGCTATGTCGGTGGGTAAGGCCTAAAGTGAAGTAGTCGGCCATTTTAAACCTTTAAAAGTAAAGGACTTTCCTAAGCGGTGATGAGTGTAAAAGTGCCCAACCAAATTAAACAAATTATGTTTTTTGTAAAGTTATAGATTTCTTTGGGAATCTTTGGTTTAGATTTGCCTCTCATTGAGACTAACTCAATTTCACTTGTAGAGATAAGTAAAAAAGACAGTAAGGGAAAATATTCTGGTGACAATTAAAGCCACATTCTGAGCTGAAACTATTTGCCCCACCCGTCTTCCCATCTACCTCCAGCCCATCCTATTAGGCATTTTTTCCCCCCTTTGCCTTGTGAAGCCAGATATACCCACCTAAGTCCCCCATCCAGATCCCTCACCACTGCCAGTTCTTTGTACGGGGGACTGCAAATTCAGCAGTGTGAATGGAGTCTTGTAAGAGTCTAGGGCTTACTACGCATGCACCAATGGCACGTTGCCGCAAGAGGAAATCCGCGCCAACTGAGCATACGCCAAAGACGCCTCAATGCGCCAACCCGCACCCGCGCAGAAGACTTGATGGAAAAAGGCAGGAAAATTACCAGGAGGCGCACAGGAAGTGACCTCAACCCGATGGAAAAAGTCGGGAAAATGCCCAGGAGGCGCACAGGAAGTGACCTCAACCTGATGGAAAAATGCGGGATAATGCCCAGGAGGTGCACAGGAAGTGACCTCAAACTTCCCTATATAAGCACAGCCCAGACACTGCCAAATTGCTGGATTATCTTAGCCCCCCTTGTTCCTGTGCTAGTCTGGAAACCTATTTGACCACTCTTGATTGCTGCTTGCCATTGACATCAGATTCGTACCTTAACCATTCTACTTCTTTGCCTCTTTTGTACTCAGCTGCCAGATTGGAACCGACCCCAGCTTGGATGTCGACCATTCTTCTCCTGATTAACCCTTTTATACTTTGTTGCCAAACTGGACTTGACCTCGGCTCGGAACTCGGGCTAGGCTTGCATGGTGCTCCGCAACCCTGGCACCCGTGCCAAGTCTCTGTCTCCATCTCCAGGGGCTTCAAGGACCCGAGGTGCAAGGGAGGCCTCCCCACTACTTTGGTCTAACATCAGGTACGTGGCCCTCATGACAAATTTTGAGATTGCTGGTCCCCTACCACTTCCCCTGTGATGATGTCATCTTCCTGAGAGGATGCTGCTCCTGGATATTAAGTCCGCGTCATGCAGGCATTGACATGGATACCTGAAGAAGGATCCAAGCAAGAGGCATTCAGGAGAGAAGACTCTCTGGCTTATGGTATCTAAAAAGAGCATTTAGATAGGGTTTTACTTTTTTTTTTTTAACCAGTGCTTACATAGAAGCGGTGGGGGACAATGGTGGGAGGGATGGGAAATTTTTCCAAACTGGGGCTTTAAAAATGAAATTCACCAAAATCAGTAATTTTGGAGCAAACTCAATCTTGCCACAATAGCTTTGCTCATCCTAGGAGTCAACTTAAACTTTAACCTAAGAGTTGACTTTAATGACTTCACTGCAGCGCCCTGCCCTGCACACACACCCCCCCCCCCCCTTTAAAGAGTGTGATATTTTGGGCAATATGGTCGCTCTCTATAGATTGTAGGAGGAAAAGTTTATCTCTGCAATTGGGGGCTGAGTTTGCTTTTCGTCAAGATTTTGCCTCTTTATGACTTATTGCATTTCATCACAGTGTCAATGATACTAAACCAAAATTTTACTTGCTGAGATGAAAAATTAGGCATTTTCCTTTGCAATAGTAAGGCAAAATGGATTGCAGTCAATTGGAGGCAAACTTCTCCAAAACCAGTAATTTTGCAGCAAACTCAGGCCAAAATCGCGTTGCTCATCCCAATCTAAGATTTTGCTTTAATTAAATAAGAGGCTCAGTCTTGTCCTAGACCTAAACTTTGCATATACCCACATTGCCCCACTTGTCCAATGAACATGACTTGGTCGTCAGTAAGGTTCCTCTCACTGAAACCTGAGAGAAGAAACATATCTGTGGGGGTGGGGCTTATTTCCAAAGCAGGAAAACAAAGTTAATAGCAGAAAATTTGACTGCTTATAACTTTAATATTTCCCAAATTAACTTAGAAAACTGGCTTCTTACGAGAGAATGTGTTTTGTTAGCAGAGGGGGCAGGAAATTGTAGATTTTACATTTTCAAATTCAGACCTGCAAATCATGGTAAGAGCTCAAAGCATGCAAACTGGCAATTTTCCTGAATGTGACAAGTTTTAAAGTCTTTTAAGATCAATGTACTACTGTCACAGAGCAGCAATCCACAAAAATGTGAAGGGAAGAGCTCTTCCTGCAGAGGTGACACCAAACCAATGGGGATGGGAAACTGATTGTCTGTAGTCACTCTCAGCAACACTTTGAAGGTAAGTAACTAAATACTCTTACCAACTGGGATGGACACACATGTCGTACGACAGTGGGTCAGACAGGCTCGGGATCCTATGAGGTCTGGATCAGGTGGTCAGGCAGGTCCGATGTGGTGTCCCGGACTCTCGGTCTCAAGACTCCACGGGCACTCTACAATCCAAATAGATGTCGCCCCAAACAGTTCCTCATGGACTCCAAAAAAAATGGAAAAAAAAAGAGAAAGGAGGGCTCCGGATAGTACAGGTCAAACCAGACGGTTTATTGAAATATGTCATATATCAGCAATGACACAATAAAAGTGATCATAAAAATATAAAAAAAGGATAAAAGCAATGTGGGGTACAGTAAATGCTAGACCGACACGTTTCGACACTAGAAGGTCTTCAACTGGGACAAATCTCTGTCCCCTCACACTGCTACTAAATAAATAAGTTTCCTAACAAGGTAGTCCGTCCTCTAAGGGGCGGGGCCGGGGAAACACCCAGACAACATGCTCTCCAAACTAAGTGCACTCATGGCTATATAGAACATAGGAGGCATGATGTATCCTATAGTGACAAAGGATATCCCAAACTTAATTTAAAAGCAAATAATTTAAGAGAATTATATTTTTTCAGAGTATGGTAATGTGGTTCAAAATGGAGACCGAGCATCATGTAATGCGCTCCAGGCTTCGACTTGAACCTCTGTCACATGACATGACATGAATTGACCAATGGGACACAGTCTAAATTGTCACATGGCATGTGCATGTAATTCCCATTGGGAATGCACAGAACCCGGTGGTGTGCGTAATATGTGCGCAAGCTCAAGAGAATTCGAGCTGCGCATCGCCACGGTCAAACCATCGGGGCGGTGCGAAGACGTCATCACTTCCTTCCACAGACTCACCAATGAAAAGGTGAATCCTGGCAAAGGGATCATGTGACGCCAGAGTCCAATATCATATAGGCTTACGTCTCCATATATGGAGCGCAGCCTTGATTGAGTCATCAGGTCAAGTGGTACGGCCATTCGTAGTGGTCACATGGTGGCCTTGGCGCACGTGGTGCGTACCCACGCTCCCCTCGTTGTAAACAAAGTCACATGACATAGTCACCACGATGTATCACGTGACCGCCTCTGCATGCGATACACAAGCCCACACTCCCCCCAACGGGAATAGGGCATCATCGCAGCTTCATCGCAAGAGTTACTTGTCTTCCACCGTGAAGATGAATAAAATCAATGACCAATGTGTCACATCAGGGCAACAACAATATATAATTTGTAGGTGGCCTCGTCGCAGCCCAATCTCCCACCAGGGCCCTGGACTCTTATAAATACTTTCGAAGTTTAGGTGAAAATGTCAAAGCCATTTTGTGGAAGGAGCTACCCTATATGGTGAAACGATTGTGGACTGACCGACCATCACACCTATGGTGTACGTTTATTAAACTGAGGAGTTTTATCTCAGGTCAGTTCTCGGCAGTTCTCAGAGCAAAATGATCTCCTCTGCAGCCTGGAATAAAGCCAGGAAATTCTGTTCTCAGAGGGAGAACAGAGGAGAAGTTTTTCCTCTAAAAACAGCTGAGATCTGTATAGAAGGGGAAGGGCTGCCTGTGATCTCGTGAGATATTGTGAGATTACAGTGCAGCCAAATTTACAAAAGTGAAACCAAAGTTAAAAAGAACACCTAATAACACGAAAATAATAAGCATTACGCACTGTGTGTAGACACATAACTATATACTATATATATATATATATATATATATATATATATATAGGTAAAAGGGTATACATGGCACTCTATGCTTGAAGTAAATGCCCAGGTGCTCACCCACAAAAAATCCAAATCAATCCAAAGCTGGTTTAGAGGCACTCACGGGTCTGCAGAGGAGGAAGATCAAAAATAGCAGTGTGTTTATCATCAACATTTCGATGAAGCTCAGTCCATCTTTCTCAAGACATCTCAAGTCTTGAGAAAGACGGACTGAGCTTCATCGAAATGTTGATGATAAAATCACTGCTGTTTTTGATCTTTCTCCTCTGCAATACCATAAGTGCCTCTAAACCAGCTTTGGATTTATATATACAGTGTGGAAAATAATTATTTGACCCCCTGCAGATTTTGTAAGTTTGCCCACTTACAAAGAAATGAAGGGTCTATAATTTTTATCATAGGTGTGATTTAAATGATAGAGACAGAATATCAACCAAACGTCCAGAAAAAAACACATGATACAAATGTCATAAATTGAGTTGCAGTTCAGTGAGTAAAATAAGTATTTTATCCCCAAGCAAAACATGACTTAATACTTGGTGGAGAAACCCTTGTTGGCGAGCACAGAGATCAGACGTTTCTTGTAGTTTTGTTACCAGGTTTGCACACATCTCAGGAGGGATTTTGATCCACTCTTCTTTACAGATCTTCTCTAAATCCTTAATGCCGCGTACACACGGTCGGACTTTTTGACAACAAAGGTCCGACGATCTTTCCAACGGACTTTCGACTGACTTTCTAACGACCGGACTTGCCTACACACGATTACACCAAAGTTCGACGGATTTGAACGTGAT
This sequence comes from Aquarana catesbeiana, assembly GCF_042186555.1. Taxonomy (NCBI): domain Eukaryota; kingdom Metazoa; phylum Chordata; class Amphibia; order Anura; family Ranidae; genus Aquarana; species Aquarana catesbeiana. The sequence continues at coordinate 16,954,867 of NC_133336.1, forward strand.
GACGTACGACCGGACTAAAATAAGGAAGTTGATAGCCAGTAGCCAATAGCTGCCCTAGCGTTGTTTTTTGTCCGTCAGACTAGCATACAGATGAGCGGATTTTTCGACCGGACTCGAGTCCGTTGGAAAGATTTGAAGCATGTTTCAAATCTAAAGTCCGTCAGATTTTTGACCGAAAAAAGTCCGCTCCAGGTCCGATGAAGCCCACGCACGGTTGAATTGTCCGCCAGACTCGGTCCGTCGGACCAGTCCGCTCGACAAGTCCACTCGCGTGTACACGGCTTTAGGTTTCTTGGCTGTCTCTTGGTAACTCAAAGTTTCAGGTCCCTCCATACATTTTCTGTAGGATTAAGGTCTGGAGACTGGCTAGGTCACTCCGCGGCCTTAATGTGCTTCTTCTTGAGCCACTCCTTTGTTTCCTCTGTGGTATGTTTTAGGTCATTGTCATGCAGGAAAACTCATCCATGACCCATCTTCAGTGTTCTGGCTGAGGGAAGAAGGTTCTCATCCAAGCTTTTACAATACATGGCCCCATCCATTGGCCCCTCGATGTGGCAAAATTGGCCTGTACCTTTAGCAGAGAAACAGCCCCAAAGCATAATGTTTCCACCTCCGTGCTTGACTGTACGGATGGTGTTCTTAGGGTCATAGTCAGAATTTTTCTTCTTCCAAACTCGGCAAGTCAGGTTAATGCCAAAGAGCTCAATTTTGGTCTCATCTGACCACAGCACTTTCTCCCAATCCTTCTCTGAATCATTTAGATGTTTATTGGCAAACACTGTCACGGGCCTGTACATCTGCCTTTTTGAGGAGGGGGACCTTGCATTTACTGCAGGATTTCAATCCATGGCGGCGTATTTTGTTACCAATGGTTTGTTTGGTGACTGTGGTCCCAACTGCCTTAAGATCATTCACAAGCTTCTCCCGTGTAGTTCTGGGCTGATCTCTCACTTTTCTCATGATCATCCTCACCCCATGAGGCAAAATCTTGCATGGAGCTCCAGACCGAGGGAAATTGATTGTTCTTTTGTATTTCTTCCATTTGCGAGTAATCGCTCCAACAGTTGTCTCCTTCTCACCGAGATTCTTGCTGATGGTCTTGTAGCCCATTCTAGCCTTGTGAAGGTCTACAATTTTGTCCCTGACGTCCTTTGACAGCTCTTTGGTCTTGCCCATGATAGTGAGGTTTGAATGGAAGAAAGAGATTCTGTGGACAAGTGTCTTTTATACACATAAATTAGAATCGCGCTAATTGTTCAAATAAAAAAATATAGATCTGTAATTAAAAGCAAAAAGAGCCCATAAAACAGTCCACCAAAAATTGAGATAGTGAATCTTGATCATTGCTGTTGTTAAACTCCACCATCCACCACCTTGTGGTGCCGCCTCCAACAGTTAAATTAGCTGCTTACCAGCTTCAATTGATCCCTCATTACAAGGGATCACTCTGCGCCTATGCCTTAAAACCCAGCCTGGGCCTTGCTCGTGGTTTTAAGGCTCTCTTGTGCCCGGGGAGTCTTTTAATAGGATGGATAGATAATATACCAAAAGGACAAAAAGCTCCACGTGGCGTAAAATCCTTTAAGCATTTATTAAAATATAACGTATTGCACTTACAGCAATGTAAAAACAGAATCGTCTTAAGTTTGGTGTGCCGGCCAGCGCACAACCAAACAAACCCATCCTTCCGGAACACGAGGGCAATGGTGACGCCAGCGTGTCCCTCTGTTCTACGCATTTCATCACAGATGACGTTGTCCAGGGGCCCCTACACCTAAAAGCATTGATTGCGATGCACGTTACCTATCGCCACACATGCTGGAATGAGAGAAATAATTCTAGCACCAGACTTCCTTTGTAACGCTAAACTGATGACCTATAGGGGGCGTCTAAAGCATCGCTTATAGAAAATATAGGGCACTAAAGTTTGTCGCCATTTCACGGGCGCACACAAATTTATGGTTTGACATGTTGGGTATCTATTTACTTGGTGTAACCTCGTCTCTTATATTTTACCCAAAAATTTGGTCATTTTTTGCATTTTTGTGCCCCCTAAAATTAACTTTAATGTGTTTTTACAGTAATATCCTGTGACATAAAACATTGGAACTACCACTATTTTACTCTCTAGGGCAGGGATAGGCAATCAGCGGGCAAAACCCCTCCTCCTATATAGCCCTATGACACCCTAGAGCAAAGATATGCAATTAGCGGACCTCCAGCTGTTGTAGAACTACAATTCCCATGAGGCATTGCAAGACTCTGACAGCCACAAGCATGACACCCATAATTGCATATCCTTGCTCTAGGGTGTCATAGGGCTATATAGGAGGAGGGGTTTTGGCATTAAAAATAAAGCTTTGTAGCCATCGATCAAAATCAAATTCCAAAATTTGAAAAACTTTGGCATCCTTGGATAAAACAACAGTTCCTGTCAAACTTCAATGACTCTGTCCTGTTGCCATGGTAACAGATTAAATGACTTACAGAGACACCCATTCTAAGGCTTCAAAGAGAACTAAAAAGAATAATAAACTGACGAGCGGGACAACCTTGTGGACCATACCTCTACCTTTCTACCCTTTTTCTTCTTTCTCTTTCCTTTTCTCCACCTTACGATTAAAGCTCATTATCAGAATTTATTTGACCTATATACACTCTACTTGTAAACAATATGTATAGTAGGTATAAATCATTTAAATACCTACAAAAGTAACTAAGGAAATGATATATATCTTTAATTTAGGTTTATGTGAACCCAAAGTTTAATATTTGAAATTTCATGATATTTACCTATATAAACCCTACTGTAAAACAATGAGCTTACTTCATAGATCCTTGTAAACTTACTTTATGTATCTTTATAACATTGTATACTCAATAAACTTCTTTTGACAAGGAAAAATAAAGCTTTGTTAGTTCATAAAAAAAAAAAAACTGGCTCCTAACATTTTTTAGCTGGCTCCTAGATTCAAAGCAAATTTGTCAAGGCCTGCACTCCAATATTCATGCTGAGAACACCTAAACGTAGTCATCTGGAGGAGTGCTCTCAGACTTTTGGCCATAGAACGTGTTATAACCTCTACTTCACTGCTTATATTGCATTTCTTAAAATGTGAAAGTTGTCACAAGTGCAATTCAGTTTCAGGGAAGAAACGTACAAGTCACCATTGATGAACATTTTAAATGTAATTTCATAATGGAGTATGATAAGAATTGATTGGATTCCCCAAAGTGACTATGAGTGTGATAGACTTCTCTGCTCCTCTCCCTTCTGGGCAAAGATAGATTTAATACATGCAATCAACTTTCCAAAAAATATCTTAATTAGCTCTGATGGTTTTTCTTGTTGCTTGGTTTAATTTCAGGATCGTTTGTCATAACATATTGGCTGCTACCAAATGAGGGTTCAGAATGTTGTTCTGCCAATAAGCTGAACACCGATATTTGATTTCTCAGTTGCGGAGAAATGCAGAGCTCACTATTTTTATTAACTTATCTATTGCTGACATTTATAGCTTTGGATTCACACAGAGTATGGAAACTTTCACCTCATTCACTGGGCACCAAGGAACTGACACTCAAATGACCTTGTCACAGTCACATATACCACTCACCGGACAATTTATTAGGTCCACCTTGCTAGTCCCGGGTTGGACCCCCTTTTGCCTTCATTCTTGGTGGCATAGATACAACAAGGTGTTGGAAACATTCCTCAGAGATTATAGTGACATAACATAACACAGTTGCTGCAGATTTGTCAGCTGCACATCCATGATGCGAATATCCCATTCCACCACATCCCAAAGGTGCTCTATTGGATGAGATGTGGTGAGTGTGGAGGACATTGGAGTACAGGGACCTCATTGTCCAGTGGTGAGATGATTGGAGCTTTGTGACATGGTGCATTATCCTGCTGGAAGGAGCCATCAGAAGATGGGGACACTGTAGTCATAAAGAGATGGATATGGTCAGCAACAATACTCAGGTAGGCCGTGGGGTTTAAACAATGCTCAATTGGTTCTAAGCGGCACAAATTGGGCCAAGAAAATTTCCCCCCACACCATTACACCCCCACCACCAGCCTGAACCGGTGATACAAGGCAGGATGGATCCATGCACCAAATTCTGACCCGACCATCTGAATGTTGCAGCTGAAATCCAAACTCATCAGACCAGGCAATGTTTTTCCAATCTTCTGTTGTCCAATTTTGGTGATCCTGTGCCAATTGTATCCTCAGTTTCCTGTTCTTAGCTAACAAGAGTGGCACCCGGTGTGCTGCTGCAGCCCACCTGCTCCAAGGTTCGATGTGTTGTGCGTTCAGAGATGGTATTCTGCATACCCTGGTTCTAATGAGTGGTCAATGTTATTTTGATCCTTTGTCGCAGGGAACCCTTTAAAACGGCTCGTGGTCCATAGGCCACTGCCTACTCTGCCTATTCTGGATTTGGCCAGACCACAGCAAATGCATATTTAACAAAGACTGCTGATTTCCTGGGGGGGGAGCAAATTTCAATTTAGGGTATTGGTATCGGGGTTATTTGAGTTACTGTTGCCTTTCTATCTTTCTGGAACCAGTCTGCCCATTCTCCTCGGACCTCTGACATCAGCAAGGCATTTTCCTCCACACAACTGCCGCTCACTGGATATTTTCTCTTTTTCAGACCATTCTCTGTAAACCCAGAGAGATGATTGTGCAAGAAAATCCCAGTAGGTCAGCAGTTTTTAACCACTTAAGGACCAGCCTCGTTTTGGATTTTGGGTGTTTACATGTTTAAAACAGGTTTTTTTGCTAGAAAATTACTTAGAACCCCCAAACATTATATATGTTTTGTTTCTAACACCCTAGAGAATAAAATGGCGGTCATTGCAATACTTTTTTTTGCACCGTATTTGCGCAGCGGTCTTATAAGCGCACTTTTTTGGCAAAAATTCACTTTTTTGAGTAAAAAAATAAGACAACAGTAAAGGTAGCCCAATTTTTTTTTATATTGTGAAATATAATGTTACGCCAGGTAACTTGATACCCAACATGTCACGCTTCAAAATTGTGCCCGCTCGTGGAATGGCGTCAAACTTTTACCTTCAAAAATCTCCATAGGCGACGTTTAAAAAAATTCTACAGGTTGCATGTTTTGCGTTACAGAGGAGGTCTAGGGCTGGAATTATTGCTCTCGCTCTACCAGTCGCGGCGATACCTCACATGTGTGGTTTGACCACCGTTTTCATATGGGGCGCTACTCGCGTATGCGTTTGCTTCTGCGCACGAGCTCGTCGGGACGGGGGTTTTTTAAAAAAAAATATATATATTTTTATTATTTTACATTATTTTATTTATTTTTACACTGTTTAAAAAAAAAAATTGTGTCACTTTTATTCCTATTACAAGGAATGTAAACATCCCTTGTTATAGAAAAAAGCATGAGAGGACCTCTTAAATATGAGATCTGGGGGTCAAAAAGACATCAGATCTCATATTTACACTAACATGCAATAATAAAAAAAAAAAAAAGTCATTTAAAAAAATGACATTGAAAAAAATATGCCTTTAAGAGGCGTGGGCGGAACTGACGTTTTGACGTCGCTTCCGCCCAGCAGTGTCATGGAGACGAGTGGGCGCCATTTTAGCCTCACTCGTCTCCAGGCACAGAAGGGAGAGGGACGCGATCGCCTCCACCACTGCCGACGGCTCCAGTAAGCGGCGGAGGGGACCGGATCGCGGCGGGAGGGGGGGCCCCTCTCCCGCCACCGATAAAAGTGATCTCGCGGCGAATCTGCCGCAGGGACCACTTTTATCAGAAAGACGGCCGCCACACGAAAACGGGGATGTTGGAGTTATGGCAGCTAGCTGCTGTCATAACAATGATATCCACCGGCAAAGTTTGGACGTACATCGGCGTGCGGCGGTCCGGAAGTGGTTAAAATACTCAGACCAGCCCGTCTGGCACCAAGAAGTGGAGAAGATGAAGGAAGGAGGTGGGTGGGGCCAACATTCACTCAGGGGCGGGGCCTGCAGTGTGGAGAAGATGGAGGGAGGCGGTGCCGGTGGGGCCAACACTCTCACTCAGGGCCTGCAGTGTGGACTGTGGAGAAGATTGAGGGAGGAGGTGGCGGTGGGTGGGGCCAAACACACTCAGGGGGCAGAGGCCTGCAGTCAGTGTGGAGAAGATGGAGGGAGGAGGTGGGTGGGGCCAACACTCACTCAGGGGCGGGGCCTGCAGTGTGGAGAAGATGGAGGGAGGCGGTGCCGGTGGGGCCAACACTCTCACTCAGGGCCTGCAGTGTGGACTGTGGAGAAGATTGAGGGAGGAGGTGGCGGTGGGTGGGGCCAAACACACTCAGGGGGCAGAGGCCTGCAGTCAGTGTGGAGAAGATGGAGGGAGGAGGTGGGTGGGGCCAACACTCACTCAGGGGCGGGGCCTGCAGTGTGGAGAAGATGGAGGGAGGCGGTGCCGGTGGGGCCAACACTCTCACTCAGGGCCTGCAGTGTGGACTGTGGAGAAGATTGAGGGAGGAGGTGGCGGTGGGTGGGGCCAAACACACTCAGGGGGCAGAGGCCTGCAGTCAGTGCAGAGAAGATGGAGGGAGGAGGTGGGTGGGGCCAACACTCACTCAGGGGCGGGGCCTGCAGTGTTGAGAAGATGGAGGGAGGAGGTGTCGGTGGGGCCAACACTCTCACTCAGGGCCTGCAGTGTGGACTGTGGAGAAGATTGAGGGAGGAGGTGCCGGTGGGTGGGGCCAAACATACTCAGGGGGCGGAGGCCTGTAGTCAGTGCGGAGAAGATGGAGGGAGGAGGTGCCGGTGGGTGGGGCCAACACACACACAGGGGCGGAGAAGGAAGAATGCTGGCACTCTGGCTCTCATCATCAGCAGTGGCTCCGAGTCCGACGTGTGATGCCAGGCGGCCCAGGCGCTAGCAACCAGTGCAGGGAAGAAGCACAGAGACCAAGCCAGTGGTGCAGCTCCACCCACCTCCTCCTGGTCCAGGTGTGCAGCAGCAGCGCGGCACAATTACACTAACGCAGAGTCTCTCTCTTGGCGCCACTGATCGGCTAATGTGAAACAGAGAGAGAGAGACTCGGGCAGGGCAGTCAGTGTGATATTTTTCGATCCCCCCCCCCCCCCCGGATCTGCCCCTGATCTGCCCCTGCCTTGAAGGAGCTTACAATCTACAGGAAAGTCCCTAACTCACATTCTCACATACACATAATGGGACCAATTTAGACGGAGCCAATTAACCTCCCAGCATGTCTTTGGAGTGTGGGAGGAAACCAGAAGCCTACGAAGATTGTGCACTTATAAATATTTATCTGCATATATATTGAAGTCATATATATGACATTACTGGAAGTAATAAAACTGACATATCCAACAGAGCTCTGGTATGACAAAGGTCTAGTGAACTTCATCAAACAACGGTTCATGGGGATATCCACAGATCACACAGCTTGTATTATACACTTCAAATTACTGCACTATATCACTTTTGCAGCGTCGTGCAAAGCTCTGGTGAAACCTGAATCAAGGTTGATTTCCAATCCTCATTATACACCATGTATGATTGAAGCATAGAGATACAGATAAATTGCACTTTAACCATTGGCGGCTGGTGCTCCATCCGGTCCGTCAGTCAAACCCCACAATGTTCTGTCGGTCAGTGAAAATCCCCCATCCTCCCATCACTCGGTCCATTGGCAAACCACCCAACATCCCTTCCCCCTTCTCCACGTCGCTCACCCGTCCGCCCACCAGCCCCGTACTTACCCCAGATAGGTCGCCGGCAGCTTCAGCAGCTTCCCCCTGCGTCTCTTCCGCGGCAGCTTCCCCCCTGCATCTCCTCCTCGGCGGCCAATATGGTCACTTCTCCTCTCTGCCAATCGGGTCTTAAGACCCACTTCCTGATTGGCCCAGGAGGAGAAGCAGGAAGACAATAGCGAATATTAATTCGCTATTGTCACACAACTATGTGGGCTCAGGGCACAGTGCTCTGAGCCTCGAGCTCACCCTTTTTTGAAGCCAATTAGAGCCTCAGGCTGCTTCAAAAAAAAGGGGGGCCCTATTGAAAGCCATGCTCCCGATGCCCTGTATGTAGATTAGAGGGCCAGGTGCATGCATTAGAGGGCGGCGCCCCTGCTCCCCTAATGGAGCAGCCACCACTGACTTCAACTGAGCACTTAAAATTGGAGTCCTCCAAAATAGTGGCCGGCTGGTGCTGTACTATGAATTTGAAGTTCCATCCTATAGTAGCAAGTCCCCAATTAACCTCTTCAGTATACTTTCACCCCCTTCCTGCCCAGGCCAATTTTCAGCTTTCAGCGCTGTCATCCTTTGAATGACATTAACTCAGTGGGGGTTATTTACTAAATGCAAATCCATTTTGCACTACAAGTGCAAACTACAAGTGCAAAGTGCACTTGAAATTGCACTGAAAGTGCACTTGGAAGTGCAGTTGCTGTAGATCCGAGGGGGAAATGCAAGGAAAATAAAAAACAGCATTTTAGCTTGCACATGATTGGATAATAAAATCAGCAGAGCTTCCCCTCATTTCAGATCTACTCCTCAGATTTACAGCGACTGCACTTCCAAGTGCACTTTCAGTGCAATTTCAAGTTCACTTTGCACTTGTAGTGCAAAGTGGATTTGCCTTTCGTAAATAACCCCCAGTAACATTGTACCCAAATTAAATTTTGATCATTTTTTTGAGACAGTAGTGGTATTTAATCACCACTGGGTTTTTATTTTTTTTTGCTATATAAATGAAAAATTATCGGAAATCTTGAAAAAAAACACATCTTTCTTCATAAATTGAGGCCAAAGTTATAGTCATCAGGGCACCATCATCCTGTAATTGACCTGAAATGAGCTTGATGTCGGAGTCGTAAGTTTTCGACAATTCCTTTATTAAAAATAAATGTGAAAAAAAGTGTCCCACGATGTCCATCCATCTTCAATCACGGTGTCCGACAGTCCTGAGAAAAAAAAACAAAAAAAACAATCAAACGGAAAAACTCCTCGCCCTCAGCTGTCATCGCGAAAAGGCTGCAGTCCTCGGGACGCCTCTTTCCTTTTTTTTTCCCCAGTCCGTCAGGACTGTGATTGAAGATGGATTTCCATCGCTGGACACTTTTTTTTTTTTTTTTTTATAATAAAGGACTTGTCAAAAACTGTCTCTTGTCATTTTTACTTTTTTGACACTAAATGAGTAGGGGTACAATGTACCCGATACCCATTCACACAGGGGTGGGCCGGGATCTGGGGACTCCCTTGTTAAAGAAGGCTTCCAGATTCCAATAGGCCCCCTGCAGACCCCCACAACCACCAGGCAAGGGTTGTGGAGAAGAGGCCCTTTGTCCCCATCAACATGGGGACAAGGTGTTTTAGGGGGACCCCAAAGTATCCTCCCCATGTTGAGGGCATGTGGCCTAGTACGGTTCAGGAGGGGGGGCACTCTCCCCCCTTTTCCTGCGACCTGCCAGGTTGCGTGCTCATATAAAGGTCTTGTATGGATTTTGGAGGGGACCCCCACACCATATTTTTTTTATTTTGGCACAGGGTTCCCCTTAATATCCATACCAGACCCAAAGGGCCTGGTAATGGACTGGGGGAACTCACGCCATTTTTTTTCAATGATTTTTATCTATATTTCCGGGATTCGGCAATACATTACAGCAGCAAGCAATGGTACTGTCGTACTTCTATGAACATGTCAAAGATGCTCTGCTTTATGGGCAGACTAAGGGGACACCCCCCCCCCCCCCCGGGCACAATATTTAAAGGAATATTTCATTTTTATTGTTTCACTTTAAGCTCATCCCTATAATTGACTAAAGTGTTCGGCTCATCCCTATAATTGACCAAAGTAAAAACGCACAGAAGTAAAAATGCTCCAAAAAGAAAGAAAATAGACTATCTTGGTGCCCAAGGAACACAGAGTTTGTACAATGTATTAAAAATAGGAACATTTTTTTTTTTACAATTATTAAAGAAATTTATCACACATAGGAATAAAAATTGACAAAATAAAAATTGATAAGTGGGAGTTGTACAAGTTTTAGCTCATATTGGATCACATTTGTTTCCTCTGATTGATCAATGACCACTAGGGTCAAATAGTACAAATTCCAGATGGTAATGAATGGGAATACAATATCCGGTCATCTGTCTACGTGTTACGCGACTTTCTTCGCTTCCTCGGGAGGAGAGAATGAGCCGAAGACTGTCTACAATAATATACAGGACAATGTTTTTGCAATATAGACTACATACCTCCCAACTTTTTGAGATGGGAACGAAGGATACCTACTAGCAAAAGTATGTAGGCATAGGACACACCCCGTCAGGCCCACTTAAAGGAGAATTAAAAAAAAAAAAAAGATTAGTTAAACCCACGAGTGAGTTTTCTTACCACTACTGTTCCTTGATATTGGCTTTTAAAATCTACAAATGCAGCAATTTAGAAATTGGATGAAAGGTTTAGCTCTGGGAAACACTTTTTGAAAGTAATAAAGTGCATTTTATATACAACTATATGGATCAGACCAAAATGAGGGACAAATGAGGAGGAAAGAGGGACAGAGGGACATTGTTCCAAATCAGGGACAGTTGGGTGCTATGAGATAATAATATATACTTGAATTTATAGATATGGTAATAATAGATCATAATGGTGATCACTGAAACACTTACCAACAGGGCCCAAAGGCCATGCCTCAGAGATGATACCAGGAGGACTAAGCACCAAAAAACTCCCTGGGGCGGGCATGGGGGGCATAAACACAGACCCACCTCTGCCCCAATCATGGTCTAGAAAATCAAGAAAATACACCAACATGCTAGTGAAAGGTCACAGGACATAGGTGGAATAAAAAAAAAAAAAAAAAAGGAACAGCTACACATAGAGATAAAAGGGGAGGAAGAAAAAAGGGGGGAGGGGGAAGGTTGGGGGAGAAGGGTGGGTGGAAGGGGAAGGAAAGAAGAGAGGTAAAGGGAAAAGAAATAACATTTTTTTATTTTTTTTTAATGAATTGTAATTTGAAAATTTACTTGAGATTGGAAACAATAAATACAGTAAAAAAAGAAGGGGAAGAAGAAAAGAAGAGGAGGGGGGAGCCGGGAAAGGGGATAGGGAGGGGGGAGGGAAGGAAATGTGGGGGGGGGAGAAGAGAGGGAAAGGGAAAATAAATAAATAAAAAAAAAATTGAAAATCATTTGGAATTTGAATTTGAAAATTCATTATTACAATAAATACAGTAAGATTTAAAAGTGAAATAAGAAGATGATAAGAACAGGAAAAAATAGAATAGAAAAATGTGAATCAATTCCAAAATAATAAATATATTAACCAAATCTGAATATATGACATGAATTCCAAAAATGAATCATTCTAACACAACAAATATAGCAAAACGAAATGACCAACTTAACGAATCTGAAACAAAACATATTTTTTCACCCTGCACATTTCTAAAGATTACTCTAAAGCCCCGTACACACGATTGGACTTTCCGACGGAAATGTTCGATGTCAGGCTGTTGGCGGTAAATCCGACCGTGTGTACGCTCCATCGGACAATTGTTGTCGGATTTTCCCCGGACAAGTGTTGGCTTGCAGGTTTTCAAATTTTCCGCGGACAAATGTCTGTTGTCGGATTTTCCGATCGTGTGTACACAAGTCCGTCAGACAGAAGTCCAAAGTACAAACACGCATGCTCGGAAGCAAGGACGAGCCGGAAGCGGTCAGTCTTGTAAACTAGCGTTCGTAATGGAGAATTAACAGTCGTGATGCGGCAAATTATAAAATCTCCAAATGCAGCGCACAATTCTCTTCTTCTTTAATGGGATAATAATGAAGCTGCTTTGCTGGTGATACTGATGGAGTTATTGCAAACAAATTTTCAAAGGCTTTTTTTTCTAGTGATATCAAGAATAATATTATTATGCTTTTTTTTTTTTTTTTTTGGGCAAGTTACCACAACACCATTATCCCGTAGTTTTTAAGATCAAAGATACAACTATGTTGGTGTCCCTTGTCAATTTTACATTGTATTTTTTATAATGTAACTGCCGACTCCCAAACTGTCATTTGAAGTAAAACACAAAGCCAAGTATAATTATTATTATCCACATTTTTTTTATTGTGCATTAAAAAAAAGAAAACAAATACAATTAGACATGTTATCTGCCAATAGAACTTAACCAAAAGTGCATTCCAAAAATATAGAAAATAAACCAAATCAAATCATTATTATTATTATTATTATTATACAGTATTTATATAGCGCCAACAGTTTACGTAGCGCTTTACAACTTGAGGGTAGACAGTACAAATACAATACAATTTGATACAGTAGGAATCAGAGGGCCCTGCTCCTTAGAGCTTACAATCTAAGAGGGAAGGTCAAGAGATACAAGAGGTAATAACTGTGGGTGATGTGCTGATTGAGAAGATAAATGTACAGTTGTTAGGTGGGGGCCAGATAGGCTTCTCTGAAGAGATGAGTTTTCAGGGATCGTCTGAAAGTGGATAAAGTAGGAGAAAATCGGACGGATTGGGGTAGAGCATTCCAGAGGATGGGGAAGGCTCTGGAGAAGTCCTGGAGGCGAGCATGGGATGAGGTGACAAGGGAGTTTGAGAGCAGGAGGTCTTGGGAGGAGCGAAGAGAACGATTAGGTTGGTATTTTGTGACTAGGTTAGAGATGTAGCTAGGGGCCAGGTTGTGGATGGCTTTGTAAGTTATAGTTAGTATCTTGAATTTAATTCGGTGACTGAGTGGCAGCCAATGGAGGGATTGGCAGAGGGGTGTAGCAGACGCTGAGCGGTTTGTGTGGTGGATGAGCCTGGCCGCAGCGTTCATGATGGACTGAAGTGGGGATAGCCTATTTAGAGGTAAACCAATGAGGAGGGAGTTGCAGTAGTCAAGGCGGGAGATGACCAGGGAGTGGATTAGAAGCTTTATGGTGTCATTGGTTAGGAAGGGGCGTATCTTGGAGATGTTGCAAAGACAGAGGCGGCAAGCTTTGGATAGTGATAGAATGTGGGGTCGAAAGGTTAGTTCAGAGTCCAGGATTACACCTAGGACCTTGGCGTGGGGAGATGGGTTGATAGTTGAGCCGTTGATCTTGACAGGGAGATCAGGGGAAGTGGCACCTGAGGGAGGAAATATCATGAGCTCGGTTTTGGATAGGTTGAGTTTGAGAAAGTGATGTGACATCCAGGCTGATATGTCTGCTAGTAAGTTGGTAATGCGTGAGGAGACAGATGGAGAGAGCTGGGGGGTGGAGAGATAGATTTGGGTGTCATCAGCGTAGAGATGATATTTAAAGCCGTGGGAGGCAAGCAACTGACCCAAGGAGGTGGTGTACATTGAGAAAAGGAGAGGTCCGAGAACAGAACCTTGGGGGACCCCAATGGAAAAAGGAAGAGGAGAGGAGGAAGTAGAGTTGTAAGTGACACTGAAGGAGCGGTGGGATAGGTAGGATGAGAACCAGCGAAGAGTACAGTCACGGAGACCAAAGGAGTGGAGTTTTTTGAGGAGGAGGGGGTGGTCCACTGTGTCAAAGGCAGCAGAGAGATCCAGGAGAAGTAGTACAGAATAGTGTCCATTGGCTTTAGCCATTAGTAGGTCATTTGAGAGTTTAAGGAGAGCAGTTTCCGTGGAGTGTTGAGGGCGAAAACCGGACTGAAGGGGATCAAGAAGTTTATTCATGGTCAGATGGTCGCTTAGTCGGTTGTAGACCAGTCTTTCAAGAAGTTTGGAGGAGAAGGAGAGTAAGGAGATGGGACATAAGTTGTTGAGACTGGTGGGATCCAGTGAGGGCTTTTTTAGTATGGGGGTGACTAGCGCATGTTTTAGAGAGTTTGGGAAGATGCCACAAGAGAGGGAGAGGTTGAAAATGTGAGTTAGAGAGCGTAGAATCGAGTCAGAGGGTGAGCGTAGCATTTGCGAAGGAACAGGATCCAGGGGGCAAGTGGTTAGATGAGTGCTAGATAAAAGTTTAGCAACCTCAGTAGTAGTAGCAGGGTTGAATGAGGGAAGTAATGATTGTATCTGTGGACATGGGGTGTTGCATGGGGGAGGTTTTTGCGCATTGGCGATCTCCTCGTGAATTGTATCAATCTTAGTTTTGAAGTGATTGGCAATCTCCTGGGCCGTGAGTTAGTTGGTGGGTGGAGGCAGTGGAGGACAGAGTAGAGTGTTGAAGGTAGAGAAGAGTTGACGTGGACTGGATGAGAAGGTGTTGATGAGTGTGATAAAGTAGGTCTGTTTGGCAGTGTGAAGGCAGGAGTAGTATTTTAGGAGGGCAGATTTATATTGTGTGAAGTCTTCCTGGCTCTTAGTCTTATGCCACAGGCGCTCAAGAGCGCGGCTACGTTTTCTGAGACTTCTGGTGTCATCTGTTTGCCAGGGTTGTAGCAGTCGGGGCCTAATTCTGCGTGTAGTGAGGGGGGCCAGCTTGTCTAGGGAGGAAGACAGTGAGCTGTTGTAGATGAAAGTAGCTAGGTTGGGGCAGGACAGGGGGGAGATTTTGTCATAGAGGTGATCAGTAGCAGAGTAGAGAAGAGAAGGGTTGAGGTGGCGAAGGTTTCTGCGTGTAACTGTTAGGCGGTTGGAGGGAGAAGAGGTGGAAGACAAGGAGAGAGCAAAAGTAATAAGGTGGTGATCAGAGAGTGGGAGTGGATTGTTGGAAAGGTTGCACGGAGTGCACAGATAGGAGAAGGCAAGGTCAAGGGTGTTGCCATTGGAGTGGGTAGGAGCCTGTATCCATTGCTTCAGGTCAAGCGATGAGGTTAGACTGAGAAGTTTAGAAGTAATAGTAGTGTTAGTGTTGACAGGGATGTTGAAGTCCCCAAGAATAATTGTGGGGATTTCAGAAGAGAGAAAGTAGGGTAGCCAGGCAGAGAAGTCATCAAGAAAGGCTGATACCGGCCCAGGGGGCCGGTAGATGACAGCAATTCTTAGAGAAATGGGAGAGAAAAGACGAATGCAGTGTGCCTCAAAAGAGGAGAGTGTCAGAGAGGGAGGTGGGTGAAGTACCTGATAGGTGCTGCATGGGGCTAGAAGGATTCCCACTCCACCTCCCTTCCGTCCACTTGGTCTGGGGGAGTGAGTCCAGAGAAGGCCCCCATGGGAGAGGGAAGCAGGAGAAATAGTATCCGATTCATGAAGCCAGGTTTCGGTAATGGCAAGTAGGTTAAAGGAATTTGTGATGAAGAGGTCGTGGAGGGCGGTGAGTTTGTTGCAGACAGAACGTGCATTCCACAGGGCACAGGAAAAGGGGGGGCTGGTTTTGGAAAGAGGAATAGAGACCAAGTTCTGTGGGTTGCGGCTCCTGCCAGAGGGTGTAGGGGGATGGGAGCGTTGGGCAAAGACAGATGATGGTGGCCCAGGGTTTGGGGATATGTCACCAGAGATTAGGAGAAGCAGGAGGGTGAGGGAGGTAATGTGGGAATGTGATTTATGTGAAGGGGCATGTCTCAGAGTACTGGAGGTTTTATCAGTGTATGGATGTAGAATGAGCGAGAGTTGGTAGGAGCAGTAGTAGGGGGAAGACAGAAGGCAGGGTGATATGTATAAGCAGGCGGGTGGAGAGGGGGAGTGAAGGTAAGAGAGTTTGAGGAGAGAGGAGAGGAGTGTCAGAAGCAGTGGTAGAGAGTGCATGTTACAGAGTGGAAGGAGAGCTTAATAGAGAGACGGGTCACCTGCAGTCTGTTAGCTGCTTTCCAGTGCAGATTGCTGTATTTATTTACTTTGTGCAATCGCTGAAGTGCAGAGATTGAAGTGCATATCACTTGTAGAAAGAATCACTTAGAGATAGAAGCCTTAATGATAGAAGCCACTGCAATGTGCTCCCCCAGCAATGTGCTGACCCCTTAAGGATGCTCAAATTTATACTGTTATAAGGGTGGGGTTGAAGTTCGTTAATTAATCATGAGTGAATATAAGAATGCCTAGCAATCAAAGTGAACTTTTTGCTTCAAAAGTCAGAATAGCAAGAGGCCAAGACAAGATCAACACATAAAACTTAGGTAAGACAGTCCAGAAAAACAAATAATGTCATGGTTGCTCGCACAGGGCAACAGATAGAGAAGGACACATACCAGAGACACACACACACAGAGACAGCAGGCAGATCCCAGTTTCAGTTAACGGTGGAAGATGTGGATGAGCTGACACATACCAAATCATTATTATTCAATCAAAAAAATAATGTCAAAGCAATAACTCCAAGGCCAATAATAAATAACACGTTATCTCCTCCGATTCCGCAACATGGCTGGTTGACGGACGGACGTTCAGAAACGAATTGAAAAGCGCAAAATGAAAAGCGCGAATCAACACTCACCAAACTTCTACTAACACGAAATTAGCAGAAGGAGCCCAAAGGGTGGCTCTAAAGAGCTGAAAAACAACGTAGTACGTCACTATGTTCGTGGACAAAAGTCCACGTTTTTGTTGGCCAACAATCCGATCGTGTGTACCAGGCTTTACTCATTCACAAAAAAAGGTCAACAGTAACTAAAAATATTTTTTTTTTCGAATGTCTCCTGCTCTGTATTCTTTGCCAATTATTTCATCATCCAGTAATGTAGATCCTTGTCAATCCATTTGAATGACACCCGCTGAAAAAAACAAATAAAAAAAGTGCCCTAAAGCGAAGGGCCACTTCCTAAGCGGTCATTGAAAATATAAGGGAAGGGGAGGGCATAGTGATGACATCATTGCCTAAAAATGGCCAGAGGACCCCTACACCAATACCCTAAATTGAAGTTTGCTAGCCAATCAGCAGTCATTGTTAAATATGTATTTGCTGTGGTCTGGCCAAATCCAGAATAGGCAGAGTAGGCACTGGCCTATGGGCCACATGCCATTTAAGTGCTCACTGCGACAACGGATCAAAATAACATTGACCACTCATTACACCCAAGGTATGCAAAATACCATCTCTGAACGCACAACACATCAAACCTTGGAGCAGGTGGGCTACAGCAGCAGAAGACCACACCGGGTGCCACTCCTGTCAGCTAAGAACAGGAAACTGAGGCTACAATTGGCACAGGATCACCAAAATTGGACAGTAGAAGATTGGAAAAATGTTGTCTGGTCTGATAAATCTCGATTTCAGCTGCGACATTCAGATGGTGGGGTCAGAATTTGGTGTAAACAACATGAAAGGATGGATCCATCCTGCCTTGTATCACCGGTTCAGGCTGGTGGTGGTGGTGTAATGGTGTGGGGGGGATATTTTCTTGGCACACTTTGGGCCCCTTAGTACCAATTGAGCATGGTTTAAACGCCACGGTCTACCTGAGTATTGTTGCTGACCATGTCCATCCCTTTATGACTACAGTGTCCCCATCTTCTGATGGCTCCTTCCAGCAGGATAATATCACAAAGCTCAAAATCATCTCACCACTGGTTTCTTGAACATAACAATGAGGCCACTGTACTCTAATGGCCTATACTCTCACCAGATCTCAATCCAATAGAGCACCTTTGGGATGTGGTGCTGTGGGAGATTGGCAACATGGATGTGCAACTGATACATCTGCAGCAACTGTGTGATGCTATCATGTCACTATGGAGCAAAATCTCTGAGGAACGTTTCCAACACCTTGTTGTATCTATGCCACCAAGAATGAAGGCAAAAGGGGGTCCAACCCGGTACTAGCAAGGTGGACCTAATAAAGTGCCCGGTGATTGTACAATAGTGATGGCATACCTCCCAACTTTCTGAAATGGGAATGAGGGACACCTATTAGCAAAAGTATGTAGGCATAGGACACACCCCCTGCCACGCCCCCTTAAAGGCGAATTGTATAAATAAAAAATGATTGGTTAAACTCACAAGTGCTTTTTACCCCTACTATCCCTTTATATTGGCTTATGGTATTTACAAATGCAGCAATTTATAAATTAGATGAAAGGTTTAGCACCGGGAAACACTTTTTGAAAAACAAAAAGTGCATTTTATATACAACTTTATGGATCAGACCAAAATGAGGGACAAATGAGGAGGAATGAGGGACAGAAGGACATTTTTCCAAATCAGGGACAGTCCCTCGAAATCAGGGACAGTTGGGACCTATGGTGATGGTCATCTCCAACTAGTGGCCAACGTGCACACTACTTAGTTCAATGTTATCCCACTAGAACACATGCATGAGAAATCTCCAGAAACCTGCAAAGGGGGGCCCCAAGGTTTCCAATGCCTAGAGGCCTCCACAGAGTTTAACCACTTCAATACCGGGCACTTAGACACCTTCCCGCCCAGACCAATTTTCAGCTTTCAGCGCTGTCGCAATTTGAATGACAATTGCGCGGTCATACAACACTGTACCCAAACAAATTTTTTATCATTTTGTTCCCAGAAATAGAGCTTTCTTTTGGTGGTATTTGATCACCTCTGCGTTTTTTATTTTTTGCGCATCAAATAGAAAAAGACTGAAAATTTTGAAAAAAAACAAGTTTTTCTTTGTTTCTGTTAAAAATTTTTGTAAATAAGTACGTTTTCTTCGTCACTGATGGGCACTGATACGGCGGCACTGATAGTCACCGGTGAGGTGGCACCAATGAGGTGGCACTGATGAGGTGGCACTGACGAACACTGATGATGGGCACTGATAGGCGGCACTGATGGGCACTGATAGGTGGCACTGATGGGCACTGATAGGTGGCACTGGTATGCAGAACTGATGGGCACTCATAGGTGGCACCGATGGGCACTCATAGGCGGCACTGATGGGCACTCGTAGGTGGCATTGATGGGTACTTATGGGTGGCACTGATAGGTGGCATGGATGGGCACTGATGGGCACTGATAGGTGGGCACTGATGGGCATAGATGGGCACTGACAGGTGGCACCGATGGACACTGATGGGTGGCACTGATGACACTGATTGTTAGCACTGATGCCCCTAAGGGTGGCATTGCTGGGCATCACTGCAATATACTGGTGCCAATCAGTGCCCATTTGTGGGCATTGATTGGCACAGATTGGGCACTGACTGGGCACATTGGACACATGTGGATGGTCATGGGGTACATACTTGGCCATCCACATGTTGCCCCTCTCTCTGGTGGTCCTAGTGGCGATCCCTGGTGGTCCAGTGTGGTGATCTGAGGGGGGGCTGCACTGATAAACAATCAGCACAGACCCCCCCTGTCAGGAGAGCCGCCGATCAATGTGACATTGACATCGTGATCAGCCGTGATTGGACACGGCTGATCACGTGGTAAAGAGCCTCCGCCGGAGGCTCTTTACCAAGATCGGTGGAGCAGTGTGTCAGACTGACACACCGCTCCACCGATCACTGCGATGCCCACCCCCGCGGGTGCGCAGTGGCATGTTATCCTGCTGGACGTCATATGACGCCCAGTCAGGATAACTGAACCACCCATAGCAGATGAGGGCTGGGCGGGAAGTGGTTAATCTGCCTTTGGTCGAATCTGAGGCAAAAACCATTTGGAATAAAACCATTAACTAACTGCGAATCCTCCCGCCATCTTTGTTCAGTCCTTTGGCTTCGCCCAAATGACCTTCTCCATCGTTCATGTTTATTAATGCTGTTTTGCATGTACATATTCCCCTGACACCCTCCCTTGTAAAGCCCCTGTGCTCTTCCAGAATTCACCTTGTTTGTATTTTTATACCAATTCGCTGCTCCTTCGTAAGTAAATAGAAGTCTTTGACCTGTTCCGCCAGACGCGCGGCGTTCATACATTACTGCAAGTTTATAAAATTAAAAGATGGTGCTGTAAGTGGCCACGCGGGGATCCCGCAGTGTATTAAGCTCAACCTTTACATCTGCAAAGTACAAACAAAACTGCCGGGGAAGCTGTGTGCTGGGGCTTGCAAATAATTCCGAGCTGCTGTGAGAGACAATAAAAAAGACAATATCAGGAAGTAGCAAACTATTCACCTGGGACAATCTCCGAGCGTCAGCAAGATGCTACAAAGAAATAATCCAGGTGAGGAGGTACGCGTGAGACGACAGCGCGTGCCAAGAATCGCTAATGCAGCTGAAGCTTAATGGAGTATGTGCCCGGGAGGAGATGCCAAAAAATCCGACACACGCTGTTCGGCTTCTTTTTTTTTTTTTTTTAATTTGAAAATAAAGAATAATTTCATCCCCAAGAAAAAAAAAAAAAGAATGAAGAATAGTAAATAATAACTATTACTATACATGTTATAGACATTGTACCATTTATGTCAGTCTGTGCTCAAAGAGCTTGCGTTCTAATGTCACCACCGCAGTCACACACTATTATTATTAGTCATTTATTATTGTTATTATTATACATTTATATCAGTCTGACATATTCCACAGTGATGTACAAAGCAGATTGCGCCAACCAAGTCTGCATGCTGAAAAGCAAACATTCTAATGTCACCACCACAGCCACACACTATAATTATTGTTATTATCATACATTTATATCACTCTGACATATTCCATAGTGATGAAGGGTTTAGCACTGTAGAAAAACTTTTTGATAGATAAGTGGTGCCTTTTGTATACACAACTATATAGATCAGACCAAAATGAGGGACAAAGGAGGAAAGAAAGAGGGACAGAGGAACTTTTTTTTTTTTTTTCAAATGAAGAACAGCCCCAACAAATCCAGGACATTTGGGAGCTACGATAATATTATGACATTATTATTATACATATAGCACCTTTTAGTGTTCTACTAGTGTTAGTGTAGGCAAATTTACGTAATGACTCATGGTTAGTTTGTAAGTCTGAAACTGGGTCAGGGTTTACTGCAGGTCAGGCTGGATGGCTAACAGAGGCAGGTCTCTGGTACCTTCCCCTGAATCTGCAAGTTTGGAGAAACTTCTAGAATTTAGTGGGCGGAGGCCAGGAGGACTGATCTGAATACTTAAGGGAACTTGGCCAATCCCCAGGCAGAATGTCTTGGCAGGGTGGTCAAGTCAGCTTAAAGTGATATTAAATTCTCATTTTTTTTTTTTCTTTAAAAATAAACATGTCATACTTACCTGCGCTGTGTAATGGTTTTGCACAGAGCAGCCCAGATCCTCCTCTTCTTGGGTCCCTCGCTGGCACTCCTGGCCCCTCCCTCCTGCCAAGTGCCCCCACAGCAAGCAGCTTGCTTTGGGGTCACCCAAGCCGAGCCGAGCTGCAGCTCTATGTGTCCATTCATAGAGGTGCGGTTCGGCCCCACTCCTCTATCTCCTCATTGGCTAACTGACTTTGATTGACAGGAGACAATGGCACCGCTGTGTCTCAGCCAATCAGGAGGGAGAGTCCCAGATGGCCGAGGCACTCGTGCACGTTGGTGGATCGAGATGGGGCTCAGGTAAGTATTAGGGGGCTGAGGGGTATGCTGCTCACAGAAGGCTTTTTATCTTAATGCATAGAATGCCTTTAGAACCACTTTGAATATGGGAGAGCCATGCCAGCAGGGGAGTTGGGTGGAAGATAGAGTGCTAAGGAGTCTGTTGGTGGCCTTGGAGGAACCCCTGGGTCTGGGTGGAGGGGGGCTCTGCCTCCAGATTGGGCTTGGGCTGGCTTGGGAAGATCCTGACAGCGTTACGAGTTGGAAAGGAATCTTGCCTAAAAAGCAGCAGGGAGCAGCCAGGAGGGCTGGTAGTTCCTGCAGGCAGTAGAGCTTGGAGCAGTTCTACAGAGGAGAGGAGATACTCCTGAATGCAGCTCGCAACATATTGTGCTATTTTCTAAAGGGGTTGAGAGCTCCTAGTCTTCAAGAGACTTTTAGCTTTTGATCACTGAAGAATGTTGGAGGCCAGGAGAGAAATCAGTCCAGGATTTATGTACATAGAGAGGAAGTTTTCTTTAGTCAAGTTGGGCATCTCATAACCCCTCTACCCCATCCAAGCTGTTGGATGACCATAACATCAGAGGTCCCCCTTCCTGTCAGAGTCATCCCTTCACATTAGAAGCCCTCCATACATCAGAGGGTTCCTCCTATGCATGAGAACCACACATCACCCATCAGATTTGTGCCAATACATCAGAGGTCCCCCATCACATCAGAGGCCCCCTCATCACCACAGTGTCCCACATAAGAGTCCCTCTATCACCACAGAGTCCCTCCCCCAATTCTAGAACCCCCCAATCACAAAGGGTAAATTTAGTATATGAGGTTGGAGAGTTCACTATATACACCACCTCCTTTTAATAAATTCCCAAGACAAGATTGGAGTTTAAAGGTGCAAACAATCAATAAAACTTGATATTACAAAAATATACATTTTATTAAACAGATATATTTGAAAAGAGAAGGACAATTTTACATATAAAAAAGAACATAATAAAGCTCAGTGGTCACAATACAAAGGAATGGTTGCCTCTACATATTTCACCACAATCGTGGCTTCTTCTGGAGCTTTTTTAAGACCTTAATACATTACCACTAAAACAGAGAACAATGAAATAAATTTTAATGAAATAAAATTAAAAACGAAAAATAAAAATTAAAAACACTAATACACAAAAAGACCTCAAAGAGGTCAGGTTCAAAAAATCATACATTTACATAATTAACATGACATATAAAATCGTCTGATGGAAGCACCCTCACCCTTTTAAATGATCACGGTTCCAAAGAATCCTCTGGGCCCTTCAGGAGCTCCAATGAGGTGTCTGAGGTATCTGTGTGCCAAAAATGAGGGGGAACAACAACCCTGCAATCACACCTGCAAAATCATACAGTTGAAATCCATAAATCCTGGCATTACCCAAGTCAATCGTTTGCAACTTTGACCTATTCAGCTAAAACCTACCCTGTTATAGTAAAAAGTTAACTTGATTAATTGATGGACTGATACTAATATCCTCCCAAATACGCCAACTTCATATACTGGCAGCGAATTTCAAAGGGACTGTGCCATCTACAAAATATAATTTGTCACGGGAATTTCCTATATAAATCAAGAATTTTTCACAATACCTATAACAATCGATTTTGCAAACAATTCTTAGCTGAGCACTTCCTTCTTTAAGAGAACCAATAGTCCTTAATTTGGTATCAATATGATACCTTTGGACCAGGGAAGATCAAAATAGTTGGTCTAACCCAAAGGGATTAACCCCTAAAAAGGAATAATAGGTAAGTATTAAGGTTATGGCTTATCGTCCACAAGGAACTGAGGTCTAGCTGCCAGAATCAAACAGTTGTTAACTTACTTTTTTGGCTTGGTTTAAAAGTCTTGCAGGTAACAAGGTGCTCGATCCAATCACAAAGTCTCCTCTTCACATCAAAGTCCTACCTTCTTACACCAGAATCGTGGCAGTGGCTGGGAGGTGGAGGAGGTCTCGAGGAGGCATATCTGGGCCCCCGATATCCAACGCTTTACCATGCCTCCTATACACAACAGACCTGTTTGTAAGTACTACTATGGGACTGGTCCCATCCCAATGTGTATATCATTTCTTCCGCTATATGTCAACCATTGGACAATTGTCTATTTTCGTTTCAGATTATTATCACGTGCTTGCTCCTGTTGAGTGGTAATACCAAACCACGAAACGCATCGAGCTAGTTGAAGCCGTGTCTGGATTTACATATTATATCTCATACTCTTATGTGTTTTACACTTTATATCCATTTTGTGGTATAGGATCGAGATACCTTAATTAGGGTCTCCTTCCTATTACACTTGGCAGACTAGTAAGTCTGGAGGTCATTTCCATTATTTTAAACACTGTTCTGATATGTTAACAATCAATATGTATGTGTATATAGATGACATTTATGGACTATATTACTTACCACTATTAATTATTGTTCTTACCTTACTAATCGTGGTCTATTGTATCTTAATATATATATTTTTGCTATTGATAGTTGGTTGTCTCTGAGACTGTGTATTTTATAATGCATAGGTGTATCTAAGATATTATCCAGGGGTTACATTACCACTATCATTTATTGATCTTCCCGTTCATGGTCCTATTGTACTTGTATAAGCAATTATAATATTATTGATCGTTGTTTGTCCCTGAGACTGCATGCTTCACACAAAGTCCCACCTGTTCCTATTGTCCTCCCTTTTTCCCCGCAACTCTCATTAGATAGGGATGGAGATATATGACCTAGATGGTCTTTACCTCTTATTAAGTCCCAAACAATCACTTTCCTTTCAGACTTCCATCATCACCTGAATGCTGGGGGCAGCTCTGCATGCCTCCTGCGCTATATCACAGACAGAACCATGCATCACCATGGTGTGGACATGCCGGCGGCCATCACCATGCCAAGGAAATTTGCCTTGTGTCCTGGCCTGCAGCGTCATTAGTTGTTATGGTCCTGGTGGCGCCATGGTAACTCATGACCAGGACTGGGCAAGGGTGGGCAAGCGGGGCAGCCACCCATGCCATAGTGGTAGAGAGGGGGTGCCCCCTCACCGCATGTTCCAGACCTGCTGTCGCACTGTGGCACAGCTGGCACAAAAAACACACCTTGTATGTGCAACTACCGTTCTTAGTGCTAGAAATCAAGTGATTGACCATGTATGTGCCGTGCACGCTCTATGCCAACCATGGGCAGCCAGAACAAAGGGGCCAGAGAATGGGCACAGGGCAGTTAGCATTAACAGTGGGTGTGGGGGAGGGACGCAGTTCTGCAACCTTGCCCTGGGCTCTGGATGAACCTAACCCGGTACTGCTCATGATGCTCATCCAGGGCAAACTAGGTGGCGGCACCCCAGGAGAGCCCAGGTGATACACCAGGGTGCTGTAGCACCCCGGTTGAGGAACACCGTATTAATGAATGAAGCAGCATTAGTTTTGTGTCTTTTATATTCATTAAAATATTGTTATTGGACGACTATTCAAAATGTTCCTTTCTTCCACACTTAGAGCCACCTCAAGTATGACATTTATGATGATAGCAATTCAATATTATTTTCTAGTCCGCAATACGCATTATTTGTAATCCCGTGTCATCTTGACGTTGCAGATTTACACACCCTGGAATAATTTATCGCCGGCGGTACATTTCAGGTGAAATATCTGCTTCGCAGGCGGTTGCTTCTTTTGAAATTTTATATCTACAGTTTGCGATGGCAAGGTCATATTGCTCTTTCTTTATTTCTAAAGGTCAGCCTGACAAAGGAGAAGATCAGCGGAGAATCGATGAATCTTTCCAGTCTCCTGAGCCCTATAAATCCCTGCGACATCGGTGATCATGGCTCTAAATTCTCCCGCACCGAGGCTTCATTCTCTCTCGGTCAAAGTAAACTTTGCACAGCGGCCAGAAAACTGAAACTTTCCTAAGATAACAGATGCAGTGCCTTGAAAAAGTATTCATAACCCCTGAAATTTTCCACATTTTGTCATGTTACAACCAAAAGATGTAAATGTAATTTATTGGGATTTTATGTGATAGACCAACACAAAGTGGCTCATAATTGTGAAGTGGAAGGAAAATGATAAATGGTTTTCCAAATATATATCTGAAAAGTGTGGAGTTCATTTGTATTCAGCCCCCTTTACTCTGATACCATTAACTAAAATTTAGCGGAACCAATTGCCTTCAGAAGTCATCTAATGAGTAAATAGAGTCCACCTGTGTGTAATTTAATCTCAGTATAAATACAGCTTTTCTGCAAAGCCCTCAGGGGTTTGTTAGAGAACCTTAGTGAACAAACGGCATCATGAAGGCCAAGGAACACACCAGACAGGTCAGGGATAAAGTTGTGGAGAAGTTTAAAGCAGGGTTAGGGTATAAAAAAAATATCCCAAGCTTTGAACATCACACGGAGCTCTGTTCAATCCATGATTGGAACATGGAAAGAGTATGGCACAACCGCAAACCTACCAAGACATGGTCGTCCACCTAAACTGACAGGCCGGGCAAGGAGAGCATTCATCAGAGAAGAGCCAAGAGGTCCATGGTAACTCTGGAGGAGCTGCAGAGATCCACAGCTCAGGTGGGAGAATCTGTCCAAAGGACAACTATTAGTCGTGTTCTCCACAAATCTGCCCTTTATGGAAGAGTGGCAAGAAGAAAGCCATTGGTGAAAGAAAACCATAAAGCCCCATACACACTACCAGATTTTCTTCCTTCATTTTTCCTTCAGATTTACCGAAACCATATAATATGAGGTCAAACCTTAGGTGTTTTAATGTGTATGCAATCAGGCAGGCCCTTGCACTACATGGTTTTGGTAAATCTGAAGGAAAAATTCAGCAGAAAATCTCATAGTGTGTATGGGGCTTAAGAAGTGTTGTTTGCAATTTGTGAGATGCCATGTGGAGGACACAGCAAACATGTGGAAGAAGGTGCTCTGGTCAGATGAGACCAAAATTTAACTTTTTGGTCTAAAAGTAAAATGCTGTGTGTGGCAGAAAACTAACACTGCACATCACCCTGAACACACCATCCCCACCGTGAAACATGGTGGTGGCAGCATCATGTTATGGGGATGCTTTTCTTTAGCAGGGACAGGGAAGCTGGTCAGAGTTGATGGGAAGATGGATGGAGCCAAATACAGAACAATCTTAGAAGAAAACCTGTTCGAGTCTGCAAAAGACTTGAGACTGGGGCGGAGGTTCACCTTCCAGCAGGACAACGACCCCAAACATACAGCCAGAGATACAATGGAATGGTTTTGATCAAAGCATATTCATGTCTAATGCCCCGTACACACGGTCGGACATTGATCGGACATTCCGACAACAAAATCCATGGATTTTTTCCGACGGATGTTGGCTCGAATTTGTCTTGCATAAACATGGTCACACAAAGTTGTCGGAAAATCCGATTGTTCTGAACGCGGTGATGTAAAACACGTACGTCGGGACTATAAACGGGGCAGTAGCCAATAGCTTTCGTTTCTTAATTTATTCTGAGCAAGCGTGGCACTTTGTGTGTCTGATTTGCGTACACACGATCTGAATTTCCGACAACGGATTTTGTTGTCGGAAAATTTTATAGCCTGCTCTCAAACTTTGTGTGTCGGAAACTCCTATGGAAAATGTGTGATGGAGCCTACACACGGTCGGAATTTCCGATAACAAGGTCCTATCACAGATTTTCCATTGGAAAATCCTATCGTGTGTACAGGGCATTAGAATGGCCCAGTCACAGTCCAGACCTAAATCCAAGAATCTGTGGCAAGACTTGAAAATTGCTTTTCACAGACGCTGTGGAATTTTCAAGGAGTATGAATACTTTTTCAAGACACTGTATTGTTTCAACTGGACCCTGAGAAGGGGGACAACAGTCATTCTAAAATGTGACAACCTTACAACTCAGATCCTGTTGGCCAATTAAAGTGTATGAAAACCCTAACAATGAATTTCTCTTATCTGGTCCCTTTTGGTCTGTTAAAGCTGAACTCCGGGCACACAACACTTCAATTTAAAAAGAATTCTGCAATGGCCACAAAGGATATAAATCCAAACCCAGACTTGACCTTGTGAAAGCAGCAGTGACATCATAATTATGTTTTACCTAGCCTGTGCAAAGAGCAGCCCGGGCCCTGCTTACATGTGTCAAACCAAAGAAAATTCCCAGCTCAACTTATCAAGTGGCCTGTGCATTCAACCGAATTGTCCTGTCTAACAGTTTGCATTAAAAACAAGGGGTTTAGTTTGCACACATTTGCAAATACATGCGTAAGCTGCAGAGCCACTTCACGGCACCCCAATATTATCTGCACTCCTAACTCAAAATTTTGAGACCCTCCACAATGGAAGCACATGCATTATAATGGATTGGCAAAGGGCAGGTGAGCATGGAGGGAGCCCACCCCTCCTTAAAGGCACAGGGGTGCACTGGACACCCAGCACACAGCACTATGGCAGCCAAGCAGTGGAGACTGGTGCTCAAATTTTTTTGGGGGGCGCAAACAAACTGAAAAATTCTAAAAAAGCAAAATCAAATGCAGCCTCACTGTTGCCCATAAAATGCAGCCACTGTGCCCACCAAATGCAGCCACTGTCCCATCAGTTGCAGCCACTGTGCCCATCAGTTGCAGCCACTGTGCCATCAAATGCAGCCACTGTGCCCCATAAAATGCAGCCACTGTGCCCATCAAATGCAGCCACTGTGCCCATCATATGCAGCCACTGTGCCATCATATGCAACCTCTGTGCCCATCATAAGCAGCCTCTATGCCAATCATATGCTGCTTATGCCCATCATATGCAGCCTCTGTGCTCATCATATGCAGCATGTATCCATCATATGCTGCTTCTGTGCCCATCATATGCAGCTTGTGCCCATCATATGCAGCCTATGTGCCCATCATATGCAGCTTCTGTGCCCATCATATGTAGCCTGTGCCCATCATATGCAGCCTCTGTGCCCATCATATGCAGCCTCTGTGCCCATCATATGCAGCTTCTGTGCCCATCATCTGTAGCCTGTGCCCATCATATGCAGCCTCTGTGCCCATCATATGTAGCCTCTGTGCCCATCATATGCAGCCTGTGCCCATCATATGCAGCCTCTGTGCCCATCATATGTAGCCTCTTTGCCCATCATATGTAGCCTCTGTGCCCATCATGTGTAGCCTGTGTGCCCATCATATGTACCCTCTGTGCCCATCATATTCAGCCTCTGTGCCCATCATATGTAGCCTGTGTGCCCATGATATGCAGCCTCTGTGCTCATCATATGTAGCCTCTGTGCCCATCATATGTAGCCTCTGTGCCCATCATATGCAGCCTCTGTGCCCATCATATGTAGCCTGTGTGCCCATCATATGCAGCCTCTGTACCCATCATATGTAGCCTGTGTGCCCATCATATGCAGCCTCTGTGCCCATCATATGCAGCCTCTGTGCCCATCATATGCAGCCTCTGTACCCATCATATGTAGCCTCTGTGCCCATCATATGTAGCCTCTGTGCCCATCATATGTAGCCTCTTGCCCATCATATGTAGCCTGTGTGCCCATCATATGCAGCCTCTGTGTCCATCATTTGTAGCCTCTGCACCCATCATATGCAGCCCATGTGCCCATAATATGTAGCCTGTGTGCCCATCATATGCAGCCTCTGCACCCATCATATGCAGCCCATGTGCCCATAATATGTAGCCTGTGTGCCCATCATATGTAGCCTCTGTGACCCCCCCACTCGCAGTCTGACCGGCACACAATTACCCCATCCTGGTGGTGGGTGACGGCAGCGAGCTGTGGGACATGCAGCAGGTGACGATGGTGAGCTCCTGTGTCCTCCATGGCTTTCTGTCCTCCCGTTTTTCAGTTATGTTAGGCGTCCAATCACGGTGCCTGTGCCTTCAGCCAATCAGGTGGTGGGTATTAAATCTGTGCCTCCTGATTGGCTGAGAGGCGGTTCAGTGTTAGCAAAGCAAATATTCAGGCTCATCTGCCCTCTGCCTATCCATTATAATACATGTGCTGCTACTAGACATGTGCAGAATGAAAAGATTTGTTTTGTTTCGAACCGTTATTTACATAAATTAGTTTAGTTAAATTTGTTTAATACGTTAAATTTGTTTATTTGTATTCGAATCGATTAGAATTGTTGGAATTCAAATTCCAATCGATTCGAACAGTCATCGAATTTGAATAGTTTTCAAATTCAAATAGTTTTCAAGTTCAAATTCAAATACTTTTCGAATTCAAATAGTTTTCCAATTTCCAAAGTGAATAAAATAGAATAGAAAATAAAGGAATAGAATTGAAAAAAATAATAGAGTAGAAAAGAAAAGAATATAACAGAAAATAAAAGAATAGAATATAATAGACCAAAACAGAACAAAATAGAAAAGAACAGAATAGAATGGAATAGAAGAGAAATGAATAGAATAGAACAGAATTAAAAAAATAGAATAAAATAGAATATACCCAGCTTCTGAAATTCGAATAGAAAAGGATAGAATAGAAAAGAATATAATTCAAAAAACAATAGAATAGAATAAAAATGTGTCCCAAAATTCAAATAGAATCAATTTGAATAGAATAGAATTAGAATAGAAAATAACAGAATAGTATAAAAAAACAGAATAGAATAGAATTGAAAGAATATAACCATCTTCCTATTCTAATCTATTCTTTTCTATTCTATTCAAATTCAAATTGATTCTGTTAGAATTTTGGGAAATGGTTCCATTCTTTGTATTGTATTCTATTTTTTTAAAATTCTATTCTTTTTCTATTAGTTTATTCTATTCTATTTTTTTCAATTATCTTATTTTCTATTATATTCTACCCTATTCTTTTCTATTCAAATTCAAATGCATTCAATTCAAAATTCGAATTTCAGAAGATGGTTATATTCTTTCTATTCTGTTATTTTTTTCTATACTATTCTGTTATTTTCTAGTGTATTCAATTATTTTCTATTCTATCCAAATTCAAATTAATTCTACTTGAATTTTGGTTATATTCCTTCTAGACTTTTTTAAATTCTTTTTTTTTCTATTCTATTATAGTCTAGTCTATTCCTTTTTTCTATTCTATTCTTTTCTTATGTATTCAAATTTTTTCCATTTGAAATTCGATTTTCAGAAGATGGTTATATTCTTTCTATTTTATTCTATTCTATTTGTTTCTATTCTATACTATTCTGTTATTTTCTAATCTATTCAATTATTTTCTATCCTATCCAAATTCAAATTAATTCTATTTGAATTTTGGGAATTAGTTATATTCTTTCTATTCTTTTTTTTTTTTATTCTATTAATTTATATTCTATTATAGTCTATTCTATTATTTTTTTTTTCTATTCTATTCTTTTCTTACGTATTCGAATTCGAATTTATTCTATTTGACATTCGATTTTCAAAAGATGGTTATATTCTTTCTATTTTATTCTGTTCGTTTCTATTCTATTCTATTCTGTTCTTTTATTTTCTATTTTGTTCTGTTTTACTGTATTATATTATATTCTTTTATTTTCTGTTATATTCTTTTCTATTCTATTCTATTTTTTTTCTATTCTAGTCCTTTGTTTTCTATTCTATTTTGTTCTCTTTGGAAATAGGAAAACCTTTTCGAATTTGAAACTATTTAAATTAGAAAACTATTCAAAATTGATTTGAAAACTTCTAAAGCAATCAACTACTGCTCCACTGGTTACTGAGGAGCCAGACTACATTTCCCCATACTAGCTAGGAGGGCGCCGCACTACGTGTATTTTATTTTATTTGACTTGCAGAAACTCCACTTAAAGACGTTGTGTCAGAAATCCTATATATTTATCATATCAAGCTTCAAGGATAATTATTATTTTCCACAAAAGTGAAAGCAGAGATTGAAGAACGAGATAGTATTAAGCGTATTCCTAACAAGCAGCAATAAAAAATATAGAAGCTGTAAAGACAGCCAACGGTAAGAATAGAAACGGATTATGGGAAATGGTAGCGGTAGTTTGAAAAGTGGGTGCATAATGGGGATCCACCTCGACTAACAGATCCCGGGTATATACACAGTATAGAAAGGTAAGCACATAAAGGTGAGTGTTGAGCCAGAAATTCTGCTAGAACCTTCAGGTCTGGTATGGATTTTTGAAGGAAACCCTAACACCAAAATTTAAAACAAATAATGGCGTGGGGTCCCCACCAAAATCCATACCAGACCTTTATCCAAGCAGGCAGCCCGGCAGGTCATGAAAAGGAGGGGGACAAGTGAGCGCCCCCCCTCCTGAACCATACCAGGCCACATGCCCTCAACATGTTGATGGGGACAAGTTCCTCTTCCCCACAACCCTGGCCAGTGGTTGTGGGGGTCTGCCGGTGAGGGCTTATCGGAATCTGGAAGCCCCCTTTAACAAGGGCCACATGCCCTCAACATGTTGATGGGGACAAGGGCCTATTCCCCACAACCCTGACCAGTGGTTGTGAGGGTCTGCGGGTGGGGGGCTTATTGGAATCTGGAAGCCCCCTTTAACAAGGGCCACATGCCCTCAACATGTTGAATGGGGACAAGGGCCCCTTCCCCACAACCCTGGCCAGTGGTTGTGGGGGTCTGCGGGTGGGGGCTTATTGGAATTTGGAAGCCCCCTTTAACAAGGGCCACATGCCCTCAACATGTTGATGGGGACAAGGGCCTCTTCCCCACAACCCTGACCAGTGGTTGTGGGGGTCTGTGAGTGGGGGGCTTATCGGAATCTGGAAGCCGCCTTTAACAAGGGCCACATGCCCTCAACATGTTAATGGGAACAAGGGGCTCTTCCCCACAACCCTGGCCAGTGGTTGTGGGGGTCTGCGGGTGGGGGGCTTATCCAAGCAGGCAGCCCGGCAGGTCATGAAAAGGAGGGGGACAAATGAGCATCCCCCCTCCTGAACCATACCAGGCCACATGCCTCCAACATATTGAATGGGGACAAGGGCCCCTTCCCCACAACCCTGGCCTGTGGTTGTGGGGGTCTGCTGGTGGGGGGCTTATCAGAATCTGGAAGCCCCCTTTAACAAGGGCCACATGCCCTCAACATGTTGATGGGGACAAGGGCCTCTTCCCCACAACCCTGACCAGTGATTGTGGGGGTCTGCGGGTGGGGGGCTTATCGGAATCTGGAAGCCCCCTTTAACAAGGGCCACATGCCCTCAACATGTTAATGGGAACAAGGGGCTCTTCCCCACAACCCTGGCCAGTGGTTGTGGGGGTCTGCGGGTGGGGGGCTTATCCAAGCAGGCAGCCCGGCAGGTCATGAAAAGGAGGGGGACAAATGAGCATCCCCCCTCCTGAACCATACCAGGCCACATGCCTCCAACATATTGAATGGGGACAAGGGCCCCTTCCCCACAACCCTGGCCTGTGGTTGTGGGGGTCTGCTGGTGGGGGGCTTATCGGAATCTGGAAGCCTCCTTTAGCAAGGGGGCCCCCAGATCCCGCCCACCCATGTGAATAAGTATGGGGTTACATAGTACCCCTACTTATTCACCCCCCCCAAAAAAAATGTGTAGTGTAAAAAAACACATTAGACAGATTTGAAAATATTAAAAAATCGAAAAAAAAAACGCGCTAAGTAAATACAAAACAAGCAGCTGCTAAAACCATGAGATATAGACAGATACAAATATACAATACAAAGTAGCAGCGCTGCTACTTTGTATTGTATCGTTTTTGAATAGTCTTTATTTTATTTTAAAAATAAAAATAAATGTCCCCCCTCCCCCAGTGTAGATCCATCATCAATCACGTGGCTGACCCCCGGATAAAAAGAGAAAAAAAAAGGTCCACTCTCGCCGAAGGGTCTCACCGGCTGCCAGCCCCGAACAGTTCCTAAGCACTTCAGCCCCAGAAGAATTGGCTGCTCAATGACCGGGCCATTTTTTGCGATACAGCACTGCGTCGCTTTAACTGACAATTGCGCGGTCGGTCATGCGACGTTGCACCCAAACAAAATCGACGTCCTTTTTTTTCCCACAAATAGAGATTTCTTTTGGTGGTATTTGATCACCTCTGCGGTTTTTATTTTTTGTGCTATAAACAAAAAAAAGACCGACAATTTTGAAATTAAACACAATATTTTATATTTTTTGCTGTAATAAATAGCCCCAATTTTTTTTTTTTAACAAAGCAAATTTTTTCCTGAGTTTAGGCCGATATGTATTCTTCTACATATTTTTGGTAATAAAAATTGCAAAAAGCATATATTGAATGGTTTGCGCAAAAGTTATTGCGTCTACAAGCTATGGAATAGATTTAGAGACATTTATTTAATCTTTTTGTTTTTTACTAGTAATGGCATTGCTCTGCGATTTTTTGTGGAAAAGCGACATTGTGGCCGACAAATCTGACCCCAAATGACACTTTTTGTGGACCGGTGACATTATTACATTGATCTGTGCTATAAAAAATGCACTTATCAATGTAAAAGTGAAACTGGCAGGAAAGGGGTTAACACTAGGGGGCGATCCACGGGTTAAGTGTGTTTCCTGGGTGTGTTCTAACTGTAGGGGGGATGGGCTACCAGAGACATGACACTGTTCCTGATGACTGGGAACAGTAGAAATCTGTCATGTCTCCTGTCAGAATGGGAATCCGCCTTGTTTACACTGGCAGATCCCCGTTCTGCCGCTGTACTAGGCGATCGTGGGTCCGTCGGCGGACATCGAGAATGCAGCGGGCGCGAGACCGCACGCAACTGCCCCTGCGCGAGTCGCCGTCCAGTTAGGCCATTCACACAGGAGAGCCGACCTGCCAACATATAACGATGGCGGCCATACTGCCCAACATTTTGAGGTGGGAATGAGGGACACCTACTTTCAAACGTTACATGGGCATAGGACACACCCCCTGACACATCCTTAAAGGAGACTTAACCAAAAAAAGGTTAATTAAATGCACAAGTGATTTTTCTTACCACTACTTTTCCTTTATATTGGCTTTTAAAATTTACAAACGCAGCGATTTAGAAATTGGATGAAAGGTTTAGAACTGGGAAACACTTTTTGAAAGATAAAAAGTGCATTTTATATACAACTATATAGATCAGACCAAAATGAGGGACAAATGAGGAGGAATGAGGGACAGAGGGACATTGCTCCAAATCAGGGACAGTCCATCGAAATCAGGGACAGTTGGGAGCTATGCGGCGGCTGGTCATCAAGTGGTTAAAGTAGCGCAGTGCCGTATCGCAAAAAATGGCCTGGTCATGAAGGGGGGTAATCCTTGCGTAGCCGAAGTGGTTAAGGAGAACCATACCACTTTGTGAATGGAGCCCAGTGTCAGATCCTTTAAGCCAACCCGGCAACCCTGTAAGCGCTTCCTCAAATTTCAGTGCGTCCTCCAAGTGAGTCACCAGGACCTGTGAGAAGCTAGCCTTCTTCCTGGCTGTCTCTAGCAAGGGTTGTCCCCTGGATCTTCTCCTTGGCCCAGCTTCGTTCACACCAGGCAGGACAGCTCCAGGATCATATTCAGTACATGTTAGGTCCCAAAACAGGCTATTGGGCCTAACAGCAGAGCTCCTTCCTGCAGCACCTCCCCAGGCATCAGCCTGGGGGGAAGAGAGAGAGCCCATGGCCTGTCCTAAGTATGAACATCTCCCCCAGCATGCACCAGTGGCCTAATACTTCTACTGGATTGGCTGAAGAGAATATAAATATTCAGAACTCAGTCTTGTTTATGAAATCTCATATTATGACCAGTGGCACCAGTGACCATAACTCCCAAATTTTTGAGATGGGAACGAGGGACACCTATTAGCAAAAGTATGTAGGCATAGGACACACCCCTTGCCACGCCCCCTTAAAGGAGAATTAAACAAAAAAAAATAGTTAACTGCTTGCCGACCAGCTACTGTCGTTATACGGCGGCAGGTTCACTCTCCTGCCTGAATCGCCGTAGCTGTATGGCGGCTCGTGCAGTTGCGGGCGGGTCAAGCGGACTCGATGTCCGCCGGCAACCCACGATCGCATAGAAGAGAGGCAGAAAGGGGATCTGCCTTTGTAAACAAGACGAATCCCCGTTCTGACAAGGGACATGACAGAGATCTACTGTTCCCAGTTATAGGGAACAGCGATCTCTGACATGTCCCTGGCAGCCCATCCCCCCTACAGTTGGAACACACTGATGGAACACAGGTAGCCCCTTGATCGCCCCCTAGTGTTAACCCCTTCCCTGCCAGTGTCATTTTTACATTGAAAGGGGCATTTTTAAACACTAATTAAAGTAATAATGTCACTGATCCCCAAAAAGTGTCATTTGGGGTCAGATTTGTCTGCCGCAATGTCGCAGTCCTGCTAAAAATCACAGATCGCCGCCATTACTAGTAAAAACAATAAAAATTAAATAAAAGTCCCCAAATCTATCGCATAGTTTGTAGATGCAATAACTTTTGCGCAAACCAATCAATATATGCCTATTGGGATTTTTTTTAACCAAAAATATGGAGAAGAATATATATCGGCCTAAACTGATGAATACATTTTATTTTTATTTTTTTTGGATATGTATTATAGCAAAAAGTAAAAAATTTTTTTTTTTTTTTTTTTTTTTTTCAAAATTGTTGTTCTTTGTTTGTTTATAGCGCAAAAAATAAAAACTCCAGAGGTGATCAAATACCACCAAAATAAAGCTCTATTTGTAGGAAAAAAAGTACGTCAATTTTATTTGGGTACAGCTTCGCACGACCACGCAATTGTCAGTTAAAGCGACGCAGAGCTGTATCGCAAAAAATGGCCTGATCTTTAAGGGGGCAAATCCTTTCTGGAGCTGAAGTGGTTAAACCCACAAGTGCTTATTTTTAAAAATCTACTATTCCTTTATATTGGCTTTTGAAATTTACAAATGCAGCAATTTAGAAATTGGATGAAAGGTTTAGCACCGGGAAACACTTGAAGATAAAAAGTGCATTTTATATACAACTATATGGATCAGACCAACATGAGGGACAAACGAGGAGGAAAGAGGGACTTTGCCAAATCAGGGACAGTTCCTCGAAATCCTGGACAGTTGGGAGCTATCCTAGTGACACCTACTGGCAACTGTCAGAACTCACAACCCAACTGAAGCTTATGGAAAAACCAGGCGAAGAACTACAATTAGCCTGGGTTGACTACCACCCAGGCCAAACAATAAATTTAGGCTAGTAGCCCCTGTTAAGGACAAGGGTTCTACACTAGGAAACACGCTTTTTTAATGAGATTGTTGTATTCACCTGTATTTATTTGCATTCACTTATTTTGAGCATGTCAGGGCTGGGCTCAGCTCTTTCTTCTCGGAGCTGGCAGCTCAGCTGTCAGCCAATTGCCAGCTCCTATCTCTCCACAGTTGCTCAGCTGTTGATGATTTCCTGCTCGTCAGTCCTGCCTACTTAAGCCGTCCAGTACAGAGGAGCTCTGCCTTCGCCTTGGACAACATCACAGAAACTCCTGTGATCCTGTTCAAGACTTGCTTTGCTGACATCCCTTCTGGCTCCAGATCCTGCTTGCTGTTCCACTACATTGATCCCTGACTTCTGGCTTGGCTGACTATCCGTTCCGGTTACTGAACTTTGGCTATGTTTTCACTACGTTTGTTCTATTTACTTTTATTATTAAACAAGTGTGATTTAACTGTACTTCTGTCTCTGCCTTATTTCATGGTTTCTGACAGAGCGCTTTTGAATCCACAGATTTTTACCGCCCTCCAGCCGCTAAATGTGAACAAGCCCTAAAAGAAGAATCTTCACACATCATCTTGGATCCCAGTATGCACTTCAATGGTTTTGTTTTTGGAAGATACATTGAGGTATTATTGAATAAATGTGGTACATCTCCTATACAGGTCCTCTTTGTCTTCTCACCATCTTCTTGCATTTTAAGATGTTTTCACTCCGGACTCGCAGAAGAACGAGGCACTTTTGATTTTAATTAGTAGCATTTATTGAGGTGGAACAAAAGCTGCAGCCCCAGATGTTCAGATTTAGCAATACAGATGTTAATTAAGGTGATTAGAGCAGCAGAACCGCCTCAGGAACAGGAATTTTGTGATGGTTGTAAATTGAACATGTAACATCTAACTTGGATGCTAAAAGACGTATCTGCCCGTGTTCTCTACACAGCGCACCGTGACAATCTAATGATATTATTTATTACTGCACCTACAGCAATTACAGTTTAAAGCAGAACAGTAGGCCAAAATCGAAATGAATGTTCTGCACTACTTATATGTGTTTATTTCTGTGTTGTATTGAAATGTGTGAGGTTACCGTTGTTTTAAGTATGCTGACATCTAGTGGTGGTTTTGAGTGACCATAACTTGTTTACTATGGAATTTGGTATTAACCTCTGTCCTCCCCTCCTGACCTTCTCTGTTTCATCCAGGTTTAGTTCTTTGCAGAGACAGGGCTTAGGGAAGCTATTGTCTTTTTACACCTCAGGAGACTGGAAAAACACAACATCTACTGCAATTATCGGAAGTAAAATTGCGTTGGATTCATTTTTTTTTTTTAATTTGCAGATTTGGAATCCAATCGTTACTACTGGGCTGTTTGCCTGACTATATCTCCTGCTAACCACTTTGGGCTAAACATAATGTAAATCACAGTGATCACATCTAATGGCAGTGGCGTCGCTAGGGGGTGGCTTTTGGGGCTATAGCCCCGAATCTGTGGCCCATAGTCCTGAGTCTATGCAGGGTTCCTCAAGGGGAGAGGAGGCTGTCTGGGGACCCTGATTTTAAGGGGGGGGGGCTCTCTGAGGACCCTGATTTAAGGGGGAGGCTCTCTGGTAACCCTGATGTAAGTGGGGGGCTCTCTGGGGACGCTGATGTAAGAGGGGGCCCTCTGGGGACCCTAATGTAGGTGGGAGGCTCTCTGGGGACCCTGATGTAAGTTGGGGGCTCTCTGAGGATATATACACGCACGTACACGTATATTGCTTTATATACATGTGTATG
Organism: Aquarana catesbeiana; assembly: GCF_042186555.1. Lineage (NCBI taxonomy): Eukaryota > Metazoa > Chordata > Amphibia > Anura > Ranidae > Aquarana > Aquarana catesbeiana. Next base: position 16,993,157 of record NC_133336.1, read on the forward strand.
CCCACCCAAGCGTATGATTTTCTTACTACGCTGCTATGGACTCTAGCCTCGGATGTTTTTTTAGACCTAGCAACACCCCTGTCTAATGGTACTTCTCTTGAATTGGTATCGGTCTGATACTTGGACAGGCTGACATTTCTCTTTGGCCGCTCAGCTTGGAAAAGAAGAAAGGTAACGGCGCTCTCTGCAGGGACAACTCAATCCATACACCAGGTCCAGTCACAGGTGCCGAGGCTCGATGTGTCCCAACACACTCCAATGTAACAGTAATAAGGAGAGCCGGCAAAACTGTAATCCTTGAAGTGTCATTTATTGGTACAACAGAGTGACAATAAAACAATAAAGCTGATGCGTTTCGGCAATAGCTTTAGTTGTAGCTACAACTAAGGCTATTGCCGAAACGCGTCAGTTTATTGTTTTATTGTCACTCTGTTGTACCAATAAAGGACACTTCAAGGATTGCAGTTTTGCCGGCTCTCCTTATTACTGGCCATTCAGCTGTCGGTTAATTGCCAGCTCCTATCTCTCCACAGTAATTCACCTGTTGATGATATCCTACTCGTCAGTCCTGCCTACTTAAGCCGTCCAGTCCAGAGGAGCTCTACCTTCGCCTTGGTCAACATCACAGAAACTATCTCCTGCAATCCTGTTCAAGACTTGCTTTGCTGACATCCCTTCTGGTTCCAGATCCTGCTTGCTGTTCCACTACATTGATCCCTGACTTCTGGCTTTGCTGACTATCCATTCCAGTTACTGAAATTTGGCTATGTTTTGACTACGTTTGTTCTTTTTACTTTTATTATTAAACAAGTGTGATTTAACTGTACTTCTGTCACTCTTTTTCCCTTCACTTGGTATTGAGGTGGTCCTGTAAAAATGGTGTGCTTTAGGCTAGCACACATCCAGCCAATGAGAATATTGTCTAGCCTTCTGTTATATAGAAAGATGATCCACACACCAAGAGTTGATCTTTAAAAACCCTCATCTTTATTCAGAAACCACAGTCCACAACCACAGCTAAAACATAGTTGACGTGTTTCAGCCTATGAGGCCTTAGTCATAACACCATTTAGACACAAAACGTTGAAATATATAGTGGTTCTGCATATCACAGGCTCCACCCATTAATTGTCCTAATTAATTATAGGCAATTGAAAACAGGCAAGATCAATTCTAGTATATACTAGGGAGTCACATGTGTGTGCCACTAATGTTCACAAACGAAATAATAATGATACATGTAAAAAAAAAATAGATAACGAAAATAATGAATAAAACAGTAGCGAAAATGATTAAAAATTTTTTTAGAGAGAAATGTAATCATTTTCACTACTGTTTTATTTATGTTTGATATCATCAGCTGCATCATCAGTGGCTGAACTGGTGCCTGATCCATATGATATCCAGGTCAATCCAGGGGCTGGGCTTAAATATTTTATCTGTCAGAGACCTCAGCCCCCCCTTCACATCACAGTCCTCCCTGTACAGAACAGCCCCCTTCACATAAAAGCCCCCCCTTTACAGCATCCCCCCCTCCATTATATTACAACCCCCCTTTACATCAAGATTACCTCCTTTACATTATATTCCCCCCTTATCATCAAGACCCCCCCTTTACATCTTAAATCCCCCTTTACATCAAAGTTCCTCCCTCACAGTCCTCCTTCACATCACAATCCCCCCTTTGCATCAAGATTCTACCCTTCACATAAAGTCTCTCCTTCACATCAAGATCCCCTTTTAAAGCACAGTCCCACTTCCTTACACCCTAGTACCCATTTACATCATGGTCTCTCCTATTTACATCCCAAACTTTACATTAATGATTCCCCTTCACATCACAATCCCCCCATTACATATCACACTCTCTCCCTGCATCACAGGCCCCCTTCATAGCAGTGTCCACAGCCCCCTTCATTTACATCACAGTCCCCCTTTATTTTAAAGTCTCCCCTTCACATCAACCCCCCCCCCATTACATCACACTTCCCCTTGCATCACAGCCCCTCTTCACATCACAGTCCCCCCTTTACAGCACAGCCCCCCCTTTATATCACAAACCCCCTTTACATAACGATTATCTCCTTTACATCTCAGTTCCCCTATAACATCAAGGTTCCCCCCACCCTTTACATCCCAGTCCCCCCCTTTACATCAAAGTTCCTCCCTCACAGTCCTCACAGTCCTCCTTCACATCGAGATCCACCTTTTGCAGAACAGATCCCCCCCTTTACATAAAGCCCCTCTCTTACATCAAAGTTCCTCCTTCACATCAAGATCCCCCTTAACAGAACAGCCCGCTTCCTTTACATCCCAGTCCACCCTCAACATCAAGATCTCTCCCCCTTTACATCAACGTTCCTCCATCACAGTCCTACTTCACATCAAGACCCCACTTTACAGCACAGCTCCCTCCCTTTACCTTACAGTCACCCTTTATATCAAGACCCCCCCTTTACATAAAGCCTCCCTTTACATCAAAGCTCCTCCTTCATATCAAGATCCCCCTTTACATCAAGATCCCTCCCCCTTTACATCCCAGTCCCCCCTTTACAGCAAAATTCCTCCCTCACAGTCCTCCTTCACATCAAGATCCCACTTTACAGCATAGCCCCCTCTAGGGTTGCCACCTCATCCCTTTAAACCTGAACACATATGAATTACGCAGGTTCTGAGGTTAATTTAATACAGATAAGGCACCAAGTGAGTTTAATTAGCACCTTAATCAGCCCCAGAACCTGCGTAATTCATATGTGTCCGGGTTTAAAGGGATGAGTTGGCAACCCTAGCCCCCTCCCTTTACATCACAGTCCCCCTTTATATCAAGATTCCCCCCTTTACATTAAGCTCCTCCTTCACATCAAGATCCCCCTTTACAGCACAGTCCCCCTTCCTTAATATCATAGACCCCCTCTAAATCAAGATCCCCCCTTTACATTCCAGTCCCCCTTTTCACCAAAGTTCCTACTTCACATCAAGATCCCCCTTTACAGCACAGCCCCGCTTCCTTTACACCCCAGTCCTCCCTTAACATCAAGATTCCCCCCCCCCCTTACATTAAGGTTCCTCCTTCACAGTCTTCCTTCACATCAATATCCCTCCCCCCCTTTATATCCAAGCCCCACCTTTACATCAAGATGTCCCCCTTTTACATCCCAGTTCCCCTTTACATCATGGTCAAACACTTCACATCACAGCCCCCTTAAAGGCAGTGTCCTCAGCACCCTTCAAGGTACTTCCCTATGCAGGGTAGGGGGCACGGTAATTCTGGAACGATGGCGGGAGCTGCCCAACATTTCATGTTAACTATCTGGTGATTGGTTGCTAGCACTGCCCTGTGATTTAGCAACCAACCACCCACTTGCTAAGCTGAGAAGTTAACTTGGCCAGCCCCCTTTCCTCCGTCCAGAGCTGCCATGACTTCCACCCTTTTGCCCTATAGTCAGGACGCCAGTGGTGGTGGCTGGGTGGGGGGGAGGACTGGCAGAGGGATCTACAAGACAGCTAGGCAAGAGAGAGAGAGAGACCACGCTCCTAAATAGCATGACCATGGCGGTCCACATTTAGTGATGCCTGGTGTAGGCAGTTGAGATTTTACGGTTGTACAAAATAACAATGAGGGAAACCCTGGAGGAAATTTTATTCGCTTTCTGCCCGCCGCACGTCATATGACGTTGCCGGGTTTGAGTGATGATATCTGAATGATGCCTGCAGCTACAGACATCATTCAGATATCTTCTTTTAACACCAGTGATTCCCTATGTCATAAGAATGATTATGGCGGCTGTTCATCCGCTCAATCATTCTTACAGGCGGCAAGAGGGGATGTGCCCCCCCTCCCGCCACCGTCCGGAGCTTCTACCAAATCACCCCTGCCATCGGTGAGTCGGAGAAGGGAACCGCTGGCGCTGGATGCTGACGATAGAGATTTCTGATGGACCAGATGGTCCCTGGAGTCTCTATGATCGTTCAAAGGCCAGGCACAATGTTATGACGTCATGCCAGGGCCCTGCATTTAAAAAAATGGCGCCTTCTCAGCTGGAAAGCTGAGATTGTTTTTTTTTTTTTTTTTTCAGGCTTCCCAGCCTAGAGGTGAGATGTGGGGTCTTATTGACCCCAGATCTCACTGTAAAGAGGACCGATCATGCTTATTCCTATTACAAGGGATGTTTACATCCCTTGCAATAGGAATAAAAGTGATAAAAAAAATGTAAAAAGAAAGTGTCTAACTAGAAAAATAAAAGTAAAATAAACAATAATAATAAAAACAAAAAAATGTAAAGCGCCCCTGTCCCTGTGAGCTCGCACGCACGTAAGTCGCATATGTAAACGGTGTTCAAACCACACATGTGAGGTATCGCCGCGAACGTTAGAGTGAGAGCAATAATTCTAGCCCTAGACCTCCTCTGTTACTCAAAACATGTAACCAGTAAAACATTTTAAAGCGACACCTATGGGGATTTTTAAGTACCAAAGTTTGGTGCCATTCCGCGAGCATGCGCAATTTTGAAGCTGTGTTTATTTTTTATTTTTTTACCTATTTGAAAAATTGCTGCACAAATACCATGCAAGAAAAAAAGGTGCAACGACTGCCATTTTATTCTCTAGGGTCTCTGCTAAAAAAAACATATACAATGTTTGGGTTTTCTAATTTTCTAGCAAAAAAAAATATGATTTTTATTTGTAGGAGAGAAATGTCAAATTGGTCTGGTAGGCAAGTGGTTAAACTAAACTTACAGTAGAAAGTATTATTTTTCCAAAAGATTGGTTGATGCTTAGACTTCCAGCAAAGTTAGTGAGTCAGTCAGCAGTAAGTGGATTCAAATAGGCGTGATGCAAACATAGATATACAGTATCTCACAAAAGTGAGTGCACCCCTCGCTATTTTGCAAATATTTTATTACATCTTTCCATGTGACAACACTGAAGAAATGACACTTTGCTACAATGTAAAGTAGTGAGTGTACAGCTTGTATAACAGTGTAAATTTGCCGTCCCCTCAAAATAACTCAACACACAGACATTAATGTCTAAACCACTGGCAACAAAAGTGAGTACACCCCTAAGTGAAAATGTCCAAACTGGGCCCAATTAGCCATTTCTCTCCCCAAGGTTACAATGTCTCAGGTGTGAATGGAGAGCAGGTGTGTTAAATTTGGTGTTATCGCTCTCACTCTCTCATACATACTGGTCACTGGAAGTTCAACATGGCACCTCATGGCAAAGAACTCTCTGAGGATCTGAAAAAAATAATTGTTGCTCTACATAAAGATGGCGTAGGCTATAAGAAGACTGCCAAGACCCTGAAACTGAGCTGCAGCACGGTGGCCAAGACCATACAGCGGTTTAACAGGACAGGTTCCACTCAGAACAGGCCTCGCCATGGTTGACCAAAAAAGTTAAGTGCATGTGCTCAGCGTCATATCCAGAGGTTGTCTTTGGGAAATAGACATATGAGTGCTGCCAGCATTGCTGCAGAGGTTGAAGGTGGGGGGTCAGCCTGTCAGTGCTCAGACCATACGCCACACACTGCATCAAATTGGTCTGCATGGCTGTCGTCCCAGAAGGAAGCCTCTTCTAAAGATGATGCAAAAGAAAGTCCGCAAACAGTTTGCTGAAGACAAGTAGACTAAGGACATGGATTACTGGAACCATGTCCTGTGGTCTGATGAGACCAAGATAAACTTATTTGGTTCAGATGGTGACAAGCGTGTGTGGCGGCAACCAGGTGAGGAGTACAAAGACAAGTGTGTCTTGTCTACAGTCAAGCATGGTGGTGGGATTGTCATGGTCTGGGGCTGCATGAGTGCTGCCGGCACTGGGGAGCTACAGTTCATTGCGGGAACCATGAATGCCAACATGTACTGTGACATACTGAAGCAGAGCATGATCCCCTCCCTTCAGAGACTGGGCCGCAGGGCAGTATTTTCACATGATAACGACCCCAAACACACCTCCAAGACGACCACTGCCTTGTTAAAGAAGCTGAGGGTAAAGGTGATGGACTGGCCAAGCATGTCTCCAGACCTAAACCCTATTGAGCATCTGTGGGGCATCATCAAACGAAAGGTGGAGGAGTGCAAGGTCACTAACATCCACCAGCTCCGTGATGTCGTCATGGAGGAGTGGAAGGGGACTCCATTGGTAACCTGTGAAGCTCTGGTGAACTCCATGCCCAAGAGGGTTAAGGCAGTGCTGGAAAATAATGGTGGTCACACAAAATATTGACACATTGGTCCCAATTTGGACATTTTTACTTAGGGGTGTACTCACTTTTGTTGCCAGCGGTTTAGACATTAATGGCTGTGTGTTGAGTTATTATGAGGGGACAGCAAATTTACACTGTTATACAAGCTGTACACTCACTACTTTACATTGTAGCAAAGTGTCATTTCTTCAGTGTTGTCACATGAAAAGAAAGAATAAAATATTTACAAAAATGTGAGGGGTGTACTCACTTGTGTGAAATACTGTATACTCAAAAAAGTAGAAAAAAGTAAAAAAAAAAATAATAGTAAAAATATATATATATATATATATAAACATAGTCAGTAAACAGTAAGTGCATTCAAAACTGATAAACAAAGTAAAAATATATAAACTAAAACAAAAACGAAAAAAAATTAAAAAAAAAAAAAAAATGGGGCAGACTCGATGGACCACTTGATCTTTTTTCTGCCATTGCTTTTCTATGTTTTAAAGTATCAGAGTGGAAATTCCCTAGCTCAGGAATATAAATAATTTGTGACATTTTACCAGAGGGAGATCGTTCTCTAAATATAGCCATAGTAGAATGTTTTTATAGTTTCACAATATTCCTGTGTGCCTTCATTCATAGAGAAACTCACACTGGTGCAGTGTTAAGGCGCGTGCACACGATCAGACTATCCGACTGGAAATGTTCCATGACAGGCTGTTGACGGTAAATCCGACCGTGTGTACGCTCCATCTGACAATTGTTGTCGGACTTTCCGCGGACAGATGTTGGATGGCGGGTTTTCAAATTTTCTGTGGACAAATGTGTGTTGTCGGATTTTCCAAGCGTGTGTACACAAGTCCGTCGGACAAAAGTCCGAAGCACAAACACGCATGCTCGGAAGCAAGGACGAGCCGGAAGTGGTCGGTCTTGTAAACTAGCGTTCGTAATGGAGAATTAACATTTGTGACGCGGCAAATTATGAGATCTGGAAATGCAGCGCACAATTCTCTTCTTATTTAATGGGATAATAATGAAGCTGCTTTGCTGGTGATACTGATGGAGTTATTGCAAATTAATTTTCAAATGCTTTTTTTTTCTAGTGATATCAAGAATAATATTATTATGTTTTTTTTTTTTTTTTTATTTGGTCAAGTTACCACAACACCATTATCTTGTAGTTTTTAGGATCAAAGATACAACTATGTTGGTGTCCCTTGTCAATTTTTCATTGTATTTTTTTAAATGTAACTGCCGACTCCCAAACTGTCATTTGAAGTAAAACACATAGCCAAGT